>NC_087254.1:27844102-28129102 GCF_037042905.1 Lytechinus pictus
TGTGGTAATCAACAAAGAGGGAAATGTTCTCTGTTGGGGAACCATTTCCTGAGAGGATGGGTCGACCGAGGTTGCCCGGTTTGTGGATCTTGGGGAGGAGATAGAAGCGGGCAGGTTTTGCATTAGTAGGGGAGAGAAATTTGTGGGCCTTCTCAGAGAGATGCTTGTGTTCTTTCATGTCATTCAGTGTCGATTGGATCTGTAGGGAGAAATTACAAGTAGGGTCAGAATCGAGGAGTGCATAGTGAGATCGATTATTGAGATGTTTCATGGCTTCATCGATGTATTGCTGGTGGTCCATAACGACGACGGCTGATACATGTCATGTTACATGTTAATATACAAAGTGGCATTTGTGTTTATTATATTTTAGAATGAAATAGATTTTGTCTGCAAAATGCATGGAGATGAATATTCCACAGTCAGATAACTTACTGACTAATCAACAAAACTTGAAACAGACAAAATGTTGGCATAGGGCAGCAGTCGTTGGGGCAATAGCTCCTACATTTTCCAAATAATTAAATCTAAAAGACGGAGAACTGTGCAAATATATGAATACAATATTCATGTATATATGCATGTTTGGAACAGGTTGATGTTTCCTTGGGGGTATTGGTATTTTAGCAGTTATTATGTAGCAATTGATTTTATTCTAATTTATTTTGATTAGGTTTCACGGATGAAAGTTATTTTCAGATTGTTCATTCTATTCAAGCTACAGATCCCTATCCCTTCAAATACTTATACTGCTACTACTAATAATAATAATGGTGGTGATAATGATATAAAATAACAATCATCAATGATAGTGATAATAATAATAATAACAATAACAATAATAATTTTAATAATAATAATAATTAGATAAGGAATTTATTAATTTACTTTCAGCATTTTTTTTCAATAAAATTCAAGTTAAATATAATGAACTCATTCGAACAAGGTTACATCTTTTACTGTTGAAATTACTATATGCTAAAAACTTGCGTTTGATTGTGATTTTGTAAGTTGGGTCATTCGATCTGGAGCGTTTGATTGATCATCGGGAGGGGGTTTGTTGTATCAGAAAAAGGACATAAAAAACATGGTTGTATATGAGCAAACAAGATGGATTCTTCATTACACACAGTCAAAATCTAAATCTCTGCCACTGCAAAGATATGAACTATATTGCATACACTTTCATTTATTCCGGTATTGTGAAAACCACCATTGTAGTTGGAGCACATACTATCCAGGGATGCGGGACTATAATTATGATGGATTTTAAAAGGATGCTACGGTCTGAAGATATTCATATCTAAATAAAAAAGGAACAAAATTCACAGAGCAAAATGCTGAAAAATTTCATCAAACTCTGATAACAAATAACGAAGTTATTGAATTTTAAAGATAATACGATACCATCAACCCACCGAATGAATATACATGGAGACGTTGCCTAGAACTGTTTCACCGGAATAATGCAAATATTTAAAATTCAATAACTTCGCTATTTGTTATCCGATTTTGATGAAATTTCAGCAATTTGCTCTGTGAATTTTACTATATTGTTTATATCTTCAGGCCGGTGCATCTCTTTAAGCGCGTTTATCTATTGTAGTCACAAGCGTGTATTCGTATTATGAAGTAACGATTTTGTATAAAATGAGCACCCAAAGTGGATTAGGATTATGAAATGCAGGGAGGCGTGAAACTTACATGACATAGACCATAAAGACTCTAAGCAAATGTGAAAAATATATATTTTCCTTTTCTTCTTTCATGGACGCTTCTCTTTCACACCCCCCCCCCCTTCCTCCCATTCCCTACCTCGTGCCCCCTTGAAGTTAATACACTGGGAACGACAATGATATTTATTTCTTTAGAATTGCTTTTAACCCTGATTCTAATGCTAGAAACAGATGTCTGTGAAGCTTCACCTCAAAGTCATGCATACAGAGTGACAGTGATCTCATTAATTTGTGGCCAACTTAAAGATCAAGCTCACAGATCCCTCTGAATACATGTAAGGCATCTTCTTTTCAAGTATTGAGAATGTATATGATTGTTTTGATTTGATTTTTGAACAACTATGAATATAACAATGTGATTATATACATGCTGGTTTTTTTTTAAGACTTTATCCACATTTTCTCTAAAAATCATATAGTCAAATGCAATATGCATGTAATACATAACAAATCACCTCTATACTTACCAACCAAGAACGAAATATTATATCCTTTATAAGGTGCGCCTGGGTCTGTTTTGTCGGAGATGAACCACACCCATACAACGTCAGATGGAATCGTCTCATCAGGTTCATCAAAATATTCGCCGCTAAATATTCTCAAGTAATCTTGTTCCTTTTCAATAGATGAAAGGATCAAAAGGTAAAATTAGAAAGTTTTCAATCGGCATTAAAATACCATGGCATGGGGGAGGGAGCAGTCAGAGTGGACAGCATCCGCCAGAATAGTCCTGAAAAACGCCCCTAACGAGGAATCATGATCAGGCCGCTATGACACGGCAAAAGTAGATTTTGTGGAGTTGATCTCTCAGATTTGCACGCTCTTAACAGGGAGTCTTGTGGAGATGTCCAATATTTACAAATTTGATATACTGTATAGGCTGCGTTTATGCGACCTCAAGCCAGAATCATGATTTGAATCATGATTCAAAACACAAACATGAAACACAATACCACAGAATCAGCGTTTAGACGACCTTCATTTTAAAGCTCTTTTTCCTCGGATTCGGACCGATCCAGTGCGCATCACAGTGCGCAGTTTGACAGAGGAAGTTATGTCAACTTTTTACGCACGTGTTTTGGCTCTCGAAAAATCAATCCTGTACCTTCCGAATTCAGTCTATTATACCACAATTTGTTTACTTATTATTCTTCTTGTCGGTTTATCGAAAGTTGTGTTCGGATGTAAATTTTAGCGTAGATCAAATTTCATATTGACACTTGTTAACTCAACAACAATTGATATCATTGTCTGTTCAGTTAGTTCATTTACTAGTTCACTTGAAGTTGAAGACATGACCAAAAAAAGATGAAAAGAAGTGGACGATGCGATGCCCAACACAGAATGCATGCATATCATAGTTATGTATAAATACACTGAGCATAGCGCGTCTTGAGCTTGGCAAGAGTCAAACCTAAAGTAGCCCGACACAATGACGTCATAGAATCATGATTGTAATCACGATATCGTTTATTCGAACATTTTCGTACGTGATTCTGCAGAAACGTCTTTCCAAACGCCCCTTTTTTCGTGTTTCATGTTTGTGATTCTAATCATGATTATATTCATTTTCGACTAAACGCAATCGTGATTCTGCAGAATCATGATTTGAATCATGATTCAGATCATGATTCTAGGGTAAAAAAGTGGCGGATAAACGCACCCTTAGATCATCGTGATTTAGGGGGCTTTGTTCTCATATTTTGCGTTTTTGACACTATTCGCGTCCCGCGCCTAATCACGAAAAACAGGTAACACTAACACTATTAATACACTTCGTAATTCCGAAGGTTCGTAATTCCGAAACACATAAATTGCCTGTACCTCAATGTTCGTTAATCCGAAAACGAAAAAGGGTGATCGTTAGTCCGAACATTTGTGGCGTTATTTCGAAGGTTCATTATTCCGAAAGTTCGTTAATTCGAAAACAAAATAGGATTGCGTAGGTTCGTTAGTCCGAAAACGAAATAAGGTTCGTTATTCCGAAGGTTTGTCAGTCCGAAAACGTAACAAGGTTCGTTATTCCGAAGGTTCATTAGTCCGAAAACGAAATAAGGTTCGTTATTCCAAAGGCTCGTTAATCCGAAAGTTAAATAAGGTTCGTTGTTCCGAAGGTTCTTTAATCCGAAAAATGAAATAATCTGTGGCGAAGCCGGGAAAACCGGATTGACAAGCGTGGTGGGGGGGGGGGGGTAGTAACGCCGTTTTATTGTCAATTGTTATGAGGGTGGGAAGGCAGCTAGGGCGCGGTGGAACGTATTTTCCACGGGGGAGCCAAAAAGGGGCAATTATATGTCAATATGGGCCCTATATGGGTGATATTTTCACCATGAGATTATCATCTGTGTGATGTCGTTATTATATTTGCTTTGTAGTAATTAAGTTGAGCAAAGCCTTTTTGAAGTGATATCTGATTACAGTGGCGGACCGTGACCCGAGGGAGACAAAGCATTGAAGGGGCACAGCATTGTTCACAAACAATACAGTGCCCCTCCAATCATTGTCTTCTCCGGGTCACGGTCCGCCACTGTCTGACTATTATTATTATATATCTATATAGGCTTTTCTGCTGTTTGGAAAAAAATGAAATCTGAAGTTCTAAAACTCGCTTTTTGGTCAATTAATTAATTAAACATACATGTATCATCCTCCGTTGAAACTATACTACTGCATATTATCCTGTTATGAAATTACAACACCGTTTTAGTTTATAATACATTATTTTCATTTTCAGAAATACGAACCTTTTTTCATTTTCGGAATAACGAGCCTATGGATTAACGAACCTTATTTCGTTTTCGGACTAACGAACCTTCGGATTAATTAACCTATTTTTGTTTTCGGACTAAGGAACCTTCGGCATTACGAATTGCGTTTTCGGACTTACGAACCTTCGGAATTACGAATGTAACTAAAAAAACATCACCTTTTCCCCGCTTTTTTTTCTCGCTGATGCTGTCCACTGTCCAAGGGTAGTGACGACCCCTCCCCCGGGGTCGGGATTGAAGTTAAGATTTATCCATCCGATACTTTTAATACAAACATTGAATGAACACAGATCACAGTGTACATGGTTTCAGACACAAAAGCATTGACATTACAATAACTTTATAACATCAGCGGGGAGGGGCGCGGGCTCGCGAAGGGCACGGATACACAACACTGAACATCTTACAATAGTTATAAAAATTAAAAATTATAAAAAAAAAACCTAAATATGTCAAAATAATCAAAATATTATATAAATTATAAAAAAAATGTCTTCTTCCCATTCAAATCATAAATGTAACATTCATCTAAAAAATATGTTTAAATTGACTTTTGTATCTTTTTAAATTCGGGCATAGTCTTGTTCAGCCTCGAAAAAAATAATTGTTGTTTTAGTAAAATAATAATACAATTCAAAACATCATTTCGCTTTTCTTTGTATCCAAAAATCATTGTTTTTATGGTATGACGCACAGGTATTCCTATTTCATGCCCCTACCTACTGTATGATATATATATATATATGTCCACTGTGACATTATCTGAAACAAATCTAATTGAGAATATTTTTTCTATCATTTTGAAAATCATTTCTCTTTCATACTTGAATTTCCTCTTTTCTCCCTTTCCCTCTCTTTTCCCTCTTCTGCATCATTTTTTCATAGGGGGCTGTCACCCCTTTCCCATGAGGCGCCCGCCCCTCGACAGCAAAATTAAATTACTGCACATAATTCACAAGATCTGCCGCATTCATGCTTTCTTATCAATTACTTAGCAAACATTTACCTATATCCTTCCCCATACCCGTCAAGGCAGGCTCAACTTTCGCTAAATTTACTTACAGAAAAAGAAAGTGTCTGACCAGCACCTATGATGACGTCATCTTTAATTGTTTCGACGTCGATAACGTTGAAAATCAATCGGATTTGTTGAGCTCCGGGGAAGACGACAAAGTATGAACAGTAAGAATTATTCGGATACTGGTTCGGAAAGTTCGGTGATAGCAGCGTTCCACTTGTCTGGTTAATGGTATATTCCCCAGGAAATTGACCATCACATGTCCCTATTGACAAAAACACACAAAAGACATGAAGATTGATACATTCATGTGTCAACAAATCCTTTTGTGTGTGTTGCGTGTACGATGAACGAATTTAGCAAAAAAGGATACATTCTAAGAGAATAAGATTTGCGCGTACACTGTTAATATGTATATTTTTGGGATAAGCCTATACAGCAACATCTAAATTTGATTCAATTAAGTTCAACTCATGTTATGCATGGCCCGCTGGGAGAAGAATTCATAAGATTTCAAGTGGTTATAGAAAAGAGTTGAGTATTGTTAACATCGCTGTAAGATCATTCGATATCAGAATCATGGCATTTTACTACGCGGGCGAATAAAATATTAATCTAATGTCTATAGATGATACACATTTTCTACGGCATAATTTTAAAACTATAATCACTCTCTTTTAAATAATCTTCTTCCCTCTTCTTCTTTTAATTTCCTATCTGAGATATTCGTCTTTGTTTTAACATTTTTCAACAATCAATAATCTAATTATCCCTGCCCCCCCCCCCCCCCCCCTGCATGCGGCAACACCTCTGCATGTGTTCACATTATTCACAGTACTTTGAAACTTCTCATTAATCAACCTGTTTTGTTTCTTTTAACTAGTTTATTGTTCGATTTACCTTGTTGGAATTGAGAACAAGTTGATCCATGAAACCCTTGTGGGCATATGCACAGCGGGTTGTCCTCAAATGGTCTCTCCAGGCATGTTCCACCAAAAGAACAAAAGTCAGACGTACAACCTAGTCAAAGAGATTGTAAAAATAATGATAATTATTAATAATAGCAACGTAACATCAATGTTAAAGAGGAATAAGGGAATGTATATTACAATAAAGAAAAGGGGATTATAGCCAAAAACATTGGATTAAAAATACTATCCGGAAAGAACTGACGGGTATAGGAATATTGGAAATGTAATGAAAAGTAAGGAAAGATGAAAATAGAAATGCATTCGTTTATGCTCGTAATAATTGTGTATGCCAGCCAATTGAGGTAAAATTTGACATAGTATCATAAGAAATACAGTTTTGTTATGGATAATTTTAAAAGAATGTACTGAAACTACATTCTTAAGTAAATCGGGCAAATTGTTCAAGACCCGTGGGGCCGAGAACATAACAAATTTCTTGAAGCATTCAATATTAGGTTTAGGTGGAACATTATTTTAGTATATTATAATTACGTGTTTTAACAACATGTCTTCACAAACCATTTCAATATTATTACATGAACGAGGTGGAGTCATTCCATGAATACATTTAAACATCAAGTTTTCTATAAAAAAACAGTCCCTTCTTTGTTCAGTAGATGTCCATTTAATATCCTTAACAATCTGTTCCCAAATAAAATTTCTAAAATCGAAATTTCCAGTAACGTACAGAACACAAAATGTTCCTCTTGTATAATTTAATTAATAAGAATTTGTAGGAAATTTACCACCACCCCCCTCAGAAGTTTCTTTCAAATAAAGGGAATCTATCGATATCGAGTATAAAGCAACGTGTTAAAAAAATAAAAAAAACACGAGTACTGAAAAGGTAGGTGAATTGATTGGATTTAGTGAAGCAACGATATATTAGTCTAAATTAAAAAACGCTAAAAGATGTAAAAAGTTACTGCTCCAGAGAAACCAGGAGTTATACCTTCTTAAGACGTACAGTAATGAAAATAATATCATTGAGCATCAATAGTGCCACACATATTAGATGTGATTAATTAATGTCAGAACCTACTTCATAATTAATGTCATTATTATGATAACTGTTATGATGATTATAATCACTGACCACAAATAAAAGGCAAAATATGGCTCAACTTTATCCAAATCAGATTTCAAGAAAACATGTTCTGATCGACTGTTCATCGTATTCTTAGAAGACGAATATGGATATGTTACGGTATATATGTCATATTTGCATATCTTTACGATGTTATTAAATTTTTCAAACACCTTAAGGTATCAAATCGTAACGGAGATCTTACGAGATCAATGGGGGACTAACCACATGATTTTCGCGTGTGGAATATTGCAATTAACGACCGCATGCATCAAACCGGGGTCGAATAAAAAAAAAAAATAATAATAATAATAAAAACTTCGTACTTTAAAAGCCCCGTCTGTATTTCAAGAAATTAAAATGCGTTTTAGCGGATGTATTTAACGATTTAGAACTTTTGTTCCAAACCGATCAAAAGTTATCTGCGTTTATAAGTTATTCAAATTAGAAATAAAGTAAACTAAAATTAGCACACAAAGAGAGGGCGCTAGACATAGCAACAATTCGAAATTTGATTGTAATAATTCATCGGCTTCGACACTTTTACAATATTGAAATGATAGGTGACGTCCGAGTTATTTTACATTATTGTTCCCGCAAAAATTAATATTTTAATATGCTTGTTTGATTTAAAAGTAATCAAACAGAATTGATATCTTGAAGAACAGGGCCTCGTGTCATCATCACCATCATCATGATCATGGCAAATGTAGTTAACACTTAACGATATAAAGCCTATAAAAGTTTACCGATATTAAAAACCGAAATAAAAAAAGAGAGAAACAGGCAGATGCACAGTGTGTACCATCGAAAAATTTAGAATTCAATTCCGATATCGCTCTTTGAGTTGACTTCATATTAACACTGATTTCTCAAACTGAATCTGAACTCAAAAGAAAACGACATTTACCAAGATACCATTCAACCCTCCTTTGCTGCTCCGAAACTAAAATTGTTGCCCCCACCGTACCCCCATCAATGCCAAACAAGTTAATACTTCTTAGACCTCTCAGTTCACAAAGAAAGAAACTGATTTAATATTTTCTTTTCAACGAGTCTGAATTCCATTACTGAGGTCTTTGTGCATTGTTCGCAGCGCTTCTCACGTATGTCACCTATCTGTTCAAGTCATGCACAGTCTATAAAAGCAAATATTGAATATTTGCTAAGATGACAAGGAGTGACTGCATAATATTTATACGATATATCTCTATTGCACCACTCAAAAGAAAACTTGTACTGATATAATCCTCTTACTCAATTTCAGCAGAGAAAAAATTAGAAACAAACGTTTGTGATAAGATTTTGAATTGCACTGGTGTTGGTCACCAAGGTACGTTTCCTAAAGGAACCAACATAAAGCTACTATACTCCTACCACTTCTACTACTACTACTACTACTACTTCTACTACTACTACTACTACTACTACTACTACTACTACTACTACTACTACTACTACTACTACTACTACTACTAAATAACTACTACTACTACTACTAAATAACTATACTTCTACAAATGCTACATCATGTACACATACTATTAGTACTACTAACTTCACCGAAACTACCACAACTATTATCTCAGGTTTATCTATAAATATCACGACTACTATTATTTCATATTCAATAAAGAGGGATAGGAAGTATAATTTGGATGCATTAAATTTGATTTAAATGCATTAACAAGTGGAGCGCTTCTGGCAGTCTCACCTGCATCACACGATTGAATATAGCAGCAGTGCTGACTTTGAAAACTACTATGAAATAATTATTCACAAAAAACGCCATTCATATAATGATATAATACTATGTTCTTTGACAATATATGACATTTGACCTTGATCATGCGACCTAAGACTTGTCAGTGATACTTGGTTACCCCTATATCCACATTTTATAAACTATACAAACTTTTAAAGTTAGAACAGCAATCTAATAATACCCCCAAAATAGCCAAAGTTCATTGACCTTAAATGACCTTTGACGTTGGTCATGTGACCTGGAATTCGCATGAGATATTCAGCGATGCTTGATTACTCTTATGTCCATGTTTTATGAACTACATCCATACACTTTAAGAGTTATGATGGTTATTCAACAAATACCCCAAACATGGCCAAAGTTCATTGACCTTTGACCTTGGTCATGTGACATGAAACTCACACAGGATGTTTAGTGATACTTGATTACTCTTATGTCCAAGTTTTAAGAGTCAGATCTATAATTTTTCAAAGTTATAATGGTATATCAACATATACCCAAAACAAGGCCAAAGTTCATTGACCTTTGACCTTGGTCATGTGACCTGAAATTCGCACAAGATTTTCAGTGATACTTGATTACTCTTATGTCCAAGTTTTATGAACTAGACCAATAAACTTTCGAAGTTATGATGATAATTCAACGAATACCCCCAACTTGGCCAAAGTTCATTGACCTTAAATGACCTTTGACTTTGATCATGTGACCAGAAACTCGCACAGGATGTTCAGAGAGACTTGATTACTCTTATGTCCAAGTTTCATGAATCAGACTTATAAACTTTCAAAGTTTTATTGGTAATTCAACAGATCCCCCAACTTGGCCAAAGTTCATTGACCCTAAATGACCTTTGCCCTCGGTCATGTGTCTTGAAAATCAGGCAGGATTTTTAGTAATACTTGATTACCCTTATTTCCAAGTTTCAAGAACTAGGTCTATAGATTTTCTAAGTTATGATGACATTTTAAAAACTTAACCTTAGGTTAAAATTTTGATGTTGATTTCCCCAACATGGTCTAAGTTCATTGACCCTAAATGGCTTTTGACCTTGGTCATGTGACCTGAAACTCAGGCAAGATGTTCAGTAATACTTGATTAATCTTATGTCCAAGTTTCATGAACTAGGTCCATATATTTTGTAAACAAATTTCCGGCATTTCTCCTATGTTTTTAAGATCGCATGCTCGATCTGTAATGAAAATCACTAGGTCCATATATATTTCTTAAGTTATGCTGTCATTTAAAAAACTTAACCTTCGGTTAAGATTTGGTGTTGACGCCGCCGCCGCAGCCGTCGGATAAGCGGCGCCTGTAGTCTCACTCTGCTATGCAGGTGAGACAAAAACATAGGTTTTGAAAAGGCAGGGTGCAGTTACCCCCCCCCCCACCCCACCCCGCTGCAGAACCAAACTTCGTTGTCTTGGTCTAGGTCTATATTGTTTTTCAACATTCTTAATGGCGCAGTCACATTTCCCAACGGCGAGTCGAAAACAGCCATTTTAACTTTTTTTGTACCAGCTACGTATAGGTGGTTTGAATAAATATGAATAATGGCACGTCACATTTCCAATACGGCAGCCGTTCGACGGGTCGAAAATAGCGGTTTTATTCATTTTGAGACACCTTATCTATTGAGTAAAAACAATATAATGCAATGGGAGACTTCTTTTATAGAAAGCAACAATTGAATTTTCACTGTTCATTGCTTGCCATATTGGGTTAGGGTGAGAGGAAGTGGGGAAGACAACATTATGTTTCTTTTATAATTTTAGGAGGAATGCGGTCTATGAAGAGAAGAGGTGAGAAATGTATTTAAACTTTGTTGTTTCTCCATCCGCCCCCTTCTCCATCTCCCCCCCCCCCCTCCCTCCTCTCTCTCTCTCTCTCTCCGAAAGTTTGAAAACATACATTTTATTTAAAAAAATCTCACAGAATTCACCAAAAGTGTACACGAAATCCTTAAATTTCCCTTTAGAAAATTAATTTAAAAAAACGCCCCGTGGCAAGCTAAGTCGCTACGATCCATCATTTTACCTTTTCAGTCTTGCCGCCCCTCTCCCTTAAGAAAAATTATGTGTACAGCCATTCGCCTTTCAATAGTAAAACTTCTAAAGCGTTTTTATTTCAAACAGCAGTCATGGTAGCTCCCCCAAGTGCTTAGTGCTTACAATACTCGTGGAGGACTATTATCAGAGATTATGTTGTCAGTGTTTTTAGTAAATTGTCATCTTATCTCTTCTCAAAGTCTATATGCATCATCACAAAAGAACTCTCTCATTAGCACAAAAATAGTTATATAAATATCTAGAAAAATTATAAACTGAAGGGAAATTAAATGAATGTGGATTGACCAAAGGTAACATAATGTGAAATACACTTCAAAGAGTTAAGCATTATTGGGTTACAGGTCAAGATGAAAACAAAAATTGGTTAAAATGACACCAAATGATGAGTATGTAACATGCTGAGTGGAAATTTGCCAATCAAAATTTTGTTACCAAATATCTTACCAAACAAAAGCTTACGTCCCCATTTTACCCAATATTGAGTACGTTTTTTACACAACCTTCTTTTTAGTGTACTACCTACAACCGTGAAAGACATGGATTTGTTTTTCAATACAGTCAACACGAGTTTGGCATCCAAGATGTGTGAAATCTGCGAGACAGCTACAACAATAATACTTCCTCACCTTGCGATGCTACCAATGGCAGCATGAAGCAGGAAATCACTAAAATCAATTTCATCTCGGCCATGTTAAGTTTCCCCATAATGATTGCCCCTCCTATAAGAGTCCCGTGGTGGGAAAATGCGAAAATGGCGTCGCCTTTACGATCTGCTAAATTGAGTTTTTAACTCTTGCAAGATAGAAAAAATTGTATCAACCGGATAATTATTACAGAGATGCAAACAGTAGTCTCAAGTTGGAATCCCAAGGCATGTATTTAGTAATCCAGTACTTGCTCCTTTTGGTCGAGAAAGAGGTTTCAAAAACAGGTACGATGGAGTTGTGTAACCAACACTGGTTTTCAGGTCTCTACTAAACAGTCAATCGCAAACCATATAGGCGTGGTACTGGTATCTTCTCCTGAACCCTCAACGCCGATATTAACCCTTAAATCACTACACCCATCGAGACAATTGCACCGATTTCATTGTCCCAACCACAGTGGCTCCTGTTTGCTACCAGTTGAGTACACACCCTTCCTAGACACTGTTTTCTCCTCTCATTGCATATTATGTTCAATAAAGGCAAGTCTAGGAGGTTTAAAAAAAGAGAGAAAAAATGAACAAAGGACGTGTGGGATAGAAAAAATAATAATAATAGCAGTGCGTCACGAATGAAATATTTTTCTTCTTTATTTAAACTGTATTATTCCATTGTTATGATTATTATCATTGTCACGTCTGACCGGGCTGCGCAGTGAGATTTCTCTTCTCAAACTTCCATTTCAATAGACTTTATGAGATTTCAATAGATCAATAGAAGGGTAGGGCTTTCGGGCCCACGCAGTTAAACTTGTTTTTTGCCATTGCATATTTCGAACTGTTTTCTTTTCATTCCATAATCTGAATATATAATGCATACTTTGCATAGAAAATAAATACATGCTATTGATGAGTAAAATGTCCCAAAACATTGATTTTCGATATGCGTTAGTCAGTAATGAATGTATTCCCCCACCCTTTTGCCTACATTGCACCCCCCCCCCCCATCTACATGTATCTCTCTCTATCTCTCTCTCTGTCTATATTTTTCTCTTACACGTCGTATGGTGTGTGGCCGGGTGTGGTTGTGTTGTGCATCTTGGCATCGTTCAATCGAAATGGGGAAGAACAGGAGGTACTTATGAAAGTTTAGCGAAATAAATCACATTATCAACAGTTTGGATTTTATTTCAAATATTGATTTGTGACGTCACTAGCAAACGACTGCATGTATTACCTTGATTGTCGTTTTATTTCAATCAATGGCGTATCGACTTGTGGGAAAATTGATATCAGGGGCAATTCATGAAGTACACCCTTCTGGATTGTGTTCACTCAATGGACCACACAAAGTTGTGATTTACAGTGTTAAATGCTCAAAATCAATAGTGTGAAGATGATTTCATATTGTTTTCAACATGTCAACATTATGGCCCGTATTCTGAAGTCGGGTTTAACTTAAACTCAGGTTTAAAGTTGTGGTTTAAGTATGGGAAGCCAAAAGTATCAAAATTTTTATCAAGTTGTACGTTTCCTATGTTTACTCTGCTCTTTCCTGATTCATCGATGGTGAAAACAATCATCTATTTATACTTCCCAGATAATTATGAATGATTTAAGAGCCAAATGAGCTGAAATATGATATCTCTACTGTTAGTGATTTATGTAACAATTCGCCATCCATACTTAACCACAACTTTAAACCTGAGTTTAACTTAAACCCGACTTCAGAATACGGGCCCATGAATATTATGCGCCCCTTGTACCTCGTTAGATCATGCATTATCACAATGGTTCGGGATGGATGAATATTTACTATGAAAGCATGTATCTAATTATGAATTAAAAGCATAAGTATGCCTATTTGATTGTGTAATTAATTCGATACAGACTTTACCTTGATAACTCTTTGATGAATTTGACGCTACTTGTGTATATACACCTTTTTACTCCAACATGATAACATCGAATTCAGAATAATATTCTGTATAGAACACAATCGAATCAGGGACGAGCAAGCCAAAAGTTCGAGGTTAAATTTCTATTATTAACTTCATAACACATTGACCTGTTGCTTTCATCAACTGATTTAACGATGATAACAAGAGTATCAACGAATGGAACCACCATGACCTGATTTGGTTATTATTTTTATGATGTCGACGCTGTAAAATGCACACCACTTAACAAGAAATTAAGGAAAATACACAAACATGATTATGAAAACATTATATATAGCATTGGTCTTGATTTGGTCTTGATGTACTGCCTCTTGTTTGTTTTAAAAGAGATGTGAAATAAATGAATTTGGATTATCATTATTTGATTACTATCCCATTCATTGTGCTCTTTACATTATTTTCTTAAGTCTTCGTTCTCATATCATATATTACCCTCTCGTGTGTTTCTACATGTAGTTTGCGAGTCACCATTTAAGGAACACAATTCGCTTTCTAACATTCTTCACCCGGAAAGTGAATGAATTGGGAATTTTCTAAACCGCTGACAAATATTTAGAAGGGGGTGATCTTATGTGGAAGGTATAGCTATTCCTTCGTTAATTTATTGTTTCAACCATTAAAAAAGACAAAATTAATACATTACTCAAAGGTAAATACAAAAGAACAAACTGTACAAAATAAAAAGGAAAAAGAGCCCCTTAGACCAAGCTTGTAGGTATAGCGCTCCTTGTCATTATTATGTTATGCAGGGCCCGCTGGTAGAGCAGTTATAACTGAAGTGGCTACCCTGGGTAAATAAAACGTTATTATTATTATTATTAAAAAATTAACAGATAACCGTAGCCAAGTATTAAGACTATGAAGACTTTGTACGTTAAATATAGATACACAGATCAGCTCAAAAGCACCGGTCAGCAATGTTAATCAATGACTTTGTCCGATAAGTTGTCGTATCTGAGAACTTTCTTTGGTTGGATTGAATAAGGAGCATCTTTACTACCAGACTACGGTTAACTGCCGGATAAAACGAGATTTGTCCAACATCCGACGAGCGCTTTCACGAAACGCTCCCCGGTTACACAAGGAGCTGTGTTTAATTGTACCTTAAATCTTATGCAAAACATCAAATTTATTTTAACCCATCAGAAGCACGCATTGGATTCTCGAGAATCAAACTTAAAGTTTATTAATTTTATTCTGAAATCTTTGCAAAACAGATCCTAAATTTTCCTTAAAATCCACCCAAACAATCATCATTACAGATTTGAAATTTAGATTGATTTACTGAAAGTCCCGAAGGGACAGGCAGCATCACCTTCACTCTGGAATAATTTGTCATTAGATCTGAAATATATAATATATATATATATACGAAGAGTTTGGTTGCAAAAAAGGGGTAAGGTCCACTTTGGACCATTCCGAAAAAAAACCATGTTTTTTTTTCTCACTTATTGCAATATTCTTATGAGAAACTAAATTATCATGATGTACTACCCTATCATGTGAACATAAAATTGGGTATAAAAGAAATCTACCTGTCTTCAATTTTTTCTATATATTTTGTAAAAGTTATCATTGTGGACCTAACCCTTTTGGAAGCAACCTGAAATGAATCCAATCTCTTTCGTTAAAAAGGTGGTTTTTCTTTGCCACTTTTATTCACGTTTTCACTTGAATTTCAAATTTTCTTTGGTATCATCAGAGCGACTAAAGATTAAAGGTTTTGAAACAGAAAACAATAAAATTTATGAAAAATGGACCTAACCCCTTTTGACAAATGAGCTCTTCAGAAGGGTTTGGTCTACTCCAAGAAAATCATTTTTTTTTTAATTCTCCCATATTGCAATATTCTTATGCGAACCTAATTTTCATGATACTCTACCATGAGAACACAAAATTGGGTATAAAAGAAATATACCGATCTTCATATTTTTCAAAATATTCTTTAAAAAAAAAATTATGTGTGGAACTAACCTCTTTTGCAACCAAACTGAAATGGACGTAACCCCTTTTGAAAAAAAGTGATTTTTCTTTGCCATATTAGTACAATTTTTAATGGGAATTTCAACTATTCTTTGGTATCATCTTATAGAGCTACTAAAAATCTATACATTGAGACAAGAAAAAAAATTGATGAAAAATGGACCTAATTCCTTTTGCAAGTGAGCTCTTCATATAATTTCATATTTTTCAGTTCCCTGACTGATGTTCTCACCCCCCCCCCCTTCTTTACATTCCTGTTGACAATATACAATTAAGTTTGATTTTTTACGATAGATTCGCTCGGTGACTCTGAATCCCAGACATTCTCTGGATGGCTGGGTTCATTAATATAAATTCGTTGTTATGAAAATGAAGGTTTTGATAACATAATTACTTCCCTTCAAGCAAATTCTTTCTTACCTCGATGAAAGAAATTAATTACAACAGGGAGAGAATGATTATACGAGTGAGAATACACAAGATAAACTTGGTGGCCTCTCCGTGTGTAGAAAAGCAAGCCGACCATTAGACCATGAAATATTTTTCGCTTTCAAAATATGATCATGTTCAGTGGCAGAGCGCGCGAAGACAGACACAAACACCACCCCTTTTTCTTAATAGGAACATGGAAAAGGGAGGGGTAGCTTAGTAGCTAGGTGTAAAGAAAGGGGATTATTTCAGCTTAATGTCTACAAGATTTACGAGGAAATTGAGAAAATTAATAAGATCAGAAGATTTGTTTCAACAATAGCCCCTCCCCCTTAAACATTCACAAAACAGTCACCGGAATCACGCGTCACCTATCTTTATACAAATGACAGCAGTTCAATTGATAATGGCCTTGGAACTCCAATTCGATAACAATGATTTCTTCTTAATGAGATTTAACTAATCAGAAAGTCAAATGCCAGGGAAATTAAACTTTAATAAATTTAGTCTTCCGAACTGTACAGTTGGTTGATTTTCACAACAAATAATATTCGCGGGGGAAAGGTAATTGGTAACAAAAGCCATATGCCTATCTTCAACCCCACCCCCTCCTTCTCCCCCCCCCCCCCTCTCTCTCTCTCTCTCAATCTTACTTTGTCTAACGTTCATCATTTTCTGGGTATCCTTTAACATGACTCTTGGCATGTCACGCATTCTTAATGATTTTGTATTCATATTGCTGCTATTCATCCTGATGAAACATTTATCAGATGCCGTATACATACAAAGGAGGAATAATTTTACCATGATTTAAACTGTGCGAATCCTGATTGGAACCAAATTACCTTCGTAGAACTCACGACGCAATAGTAAAGTAAATTTTTAATATGGTTTCAAATTTGCGGAGGGAGAATGGGAAAGGGAGAGAGAGGGGGGGGGGTTGTGGTGAGAAAGAAAGGAAGGGTTGAGGGGGAAGGGTAAGTAAGGGTTTCAAGGCTAGCAGAAAGGGGATACCGTATGCTAAAAATTATATGATTAGTATAAAGTAAATTCAAAATGAACCGAGCAATACCAGGTCATTTCTTAAAGGGAAATGGGCAAGATTGCCTGGGTGTTAGTTCCGTTTTTTTAATCACTTGAATAACAGGGGTGACATAATGGTTATAATGCAAAGACATCATTTTTATTATTTTTTTTACTTCCCTTTTCTCCTCCTTTATTAGTTTCGTTTGTTCACTACTCTAAAATGTCCTATATGGGGAGGGGGCGTCGTCCTATAGCCCCAGAAGAACCGCCTTATGAGGATGGTTGCAGAAAGAGTTACTGTCAAATTTAAAATGACCGTCAGCCAATCATAAACGCGAATTTGGGACTTTCATGCGTTCCTTTTCTTTTGGAAGTGGGGAACATCTATCATCCCAAATCTACATTTGGGTGTGAGGGTGTGTTTGGACCTTTACTGGTTTCATGAGGTGGAGCTCAAGTCTACCTTTTTTTTCTGCAAACCCAAATCACAGAGCCGTCAATAATGAGAACGTATTGAGAAAAAAAAAAACTATAATTAGAATATCTTCATTTTTTCCCAGTGATGGCCATACGAACACAACTATACGTTATAAATTGCCAAATTTGCCGGGTTAAACTTTTCCCCTCCATTTTCCAATTATGACTGCACAATAAGTTCTATGAAAAGAATCCGTTTTGCGATTCTATTGCTTATAAACCTTCCCAAAAGGAGCATGTATTATTTACACAAGATGTGATGATCACAATGCGTGATCAAATTCAGGAGATCTCTTCTGCTTGAATCAAACACCTATGACTCCCCTACTGAGTTCATATATTTGCTTTCCCAAACTTTCTTAAAAGGGCGTATGATATTTGTCATGCACACAGTGACAGGTTGTATTAGTCAGCTGTTGTGGAGGTTTTTTTTGTGTGTTGGGGTTGGTGGGTGTGAGGGTGTGGGTCAGGGAGGATGAGTGTGTATTTGTGAGGGTGTGTATGTGAGAGAGATATTGAGCGAGTGATGGTATATAGATACAATAAATATCATATTTGCACACATAATTCCTTAATTCCAATACATTACAATTTAAAACACAACGCCCGTTTACATGATGTAAATTACACCAAAGTCTCGAGATAAATGGAGGGAATAGTTGGTACTTGAGCCAAGCCACAGCCCAGAACCAATTGAAATCAAAATGTTTACAACATGCAGTAGTAGACTAAAATGCAAGAGTAGCAGAACAGCAAAATAAAGGTAAACATAAAATATGATAATGAATGTTATGATAATGAATGTTAAAATCACACTCTCAACTTAGAAAAAATGCTTCGATTGATTGGGGCCAGGGAACCGGAAACTGAAGCCCCCGCCCCCACAACCTTTCCAGTAACCATGTACAAAACGTGAAAATTAGCATCAAAGTTTTATTTCATGCATGTTCAGCCCCCATTCCTCACCCCCCCCCCCCACACACACACGTTCGCGGCTCTGGTTGTGTAATGCTACCATGATGTAATAATTTCATTGGTATGATGTCATACACTTTTGCTAACTCTTCTTAAGACAACGAAGAACCTCCAATGTCTACAATACAGTGATCTTTAAAACTAAATCTCGAGGCTCAGTATTTTTTCCAATGTAAACGGAAGTCTAATCTAGTATTTACCAAATGAAATAAGTGAAGTTGGCAATGTCAATTGTTAAACAACAGTACGTGCCATTTCCTCGGATGAGAGGGTAGACCGGACTGGTACAACAAATTGATGGGAAGTTTTGTCATCAAAAAGGGGTTCTAAATTTTCACTGTCTGGCATTGCCTACCAACGTGCAAACATTTTGACCTTTTTTTAATGAAACAAGTGGAACGCCTCTGGTAGCCTCGCCTGCATTACGCGATTCAATATGGCAGCAGTGCTGACTTTGAATACAACTATCGAATAATTATTCACCAAAACACCATTCATATGATAATAATATACTAGTTTATTGTCGCTTAATGCCCTTTGACCTTGGTCATGTGACCTGAAACTTAGGCAGGATGTTCAATGACACTTGATTGCTCTTCTGTCTAAGTTTCATGAACTAGATCTAAAAATATCTCAGTTATGATGGCAATTCAGCCAATACCTCCAACATGGTCAAAGTTTGTTGACCCTAAATGACCCTTTACCTTGGTCAAGTGACCTGGAACTTCCACAAGATGTTCGGTGATACTTGATTACTCTTATATCCAAGTTTCATTAACTAGATCCATAAAATTTCAAAATAATGATGGAAATTCAACTAATACCCACAACATGGCCAAAGTTCATTGACCCTAAATGACATTTGACCTAGGTCATGTAGCCTGAAACTCGGACAGGACGTTAAGTGATACTTGATTACCCTTATTTCCAAGTTTCAAGAACTAGGTCCATATAATTTTTCTACTAAGAACTAAACCAATGGGATTGACAACTAAAGTGCATTAGTTACTTATTGCCACAACGTATTTCATTATAACGGAGACACATCATTTACACATGTATAAGAAAAAAAATAAACATTTATGATTTCATGTAATAACATAAGAAAAAGGAAAGTGGAGATGTGACATCATCAGACCACCTAATGAATAATTCATGACGATGTACATATAACATATCAACAAAATATTGATAAATTTTAAAATTCAATAACTTGTTGTTTGTTATCCGATTTTGGTGAAATTTTCAGCATGTTGCTCTGGGAAATCTACTCTATTTATTTAGATATAAATATTTTCAGCCCGGACCATCCCTTTACTCCCTTTACTCAACAAATACCTTGTTGACATATGTCAGTGAAGTTACATAGAAATATTGATAGTGGCAAGTTCACAGGGATTGTGTTCTTAAATATAAGGAAAACTTTTGATTCTGTGAATCATAGTAAGTTGAACAAGAAGTTATACAAGTATGGTGTAAATGGTACAACACTTTCATGGCTTGAATTCTCAACACCAGTGCACAGTGGTACAAAGTTGTAGGTCCGATTTAGAAGTTCTTCAGTTAGTGGCACCTCAAGGATCGATACTAGGGCCTCTACTCTTCATCCTCTTTATGAATGATCTGCCAGATAGTGTTTAACACAGTGAAGTGATGTAGTATGCAGATGATATAGCGCTTGTGTTCAGTGTCTCAATCCTAAAGAGATACAGAATACCTTGAATAGTGATCTAGTAAGGATCTAGACATGGCTTGATCATAATAGTTTCTCTTAATACAGATAAGACAAATTTCTTACTTGTAGGGACTCTCAAGAAACGATGCCATATTCAGACGCCGATTGATATTAGGATATATGGGTTACCAATCAAACGTGTAAATAGTGTCAAATATCTCAGGGTATGGTTGGACGAGCATCTTAACTGGAATGAACACAAAAGGCATACTACAGGCAAAATTGCATCAAGACCGGCACTACTAAGACGAGTCCAAAAATATCTGACACAGGGCAGTGCTCAATTATTAGGTAATACCCTAGTACTACTACCATGTTTTAATTATCGCTGCATCTCATGGTCCAATTGTAGTCAAGGTCTTCGGGATACCTTGCATATTAAAACTTCACAAACAAATGGCTAGGGTAGTTCTACAAACCAATACTTTCACTTCAAGTACTGGAATGTTTTCTAAGCTATCTAAAAGTGGATGGATATGGAAAAACGATGGCTATTTCAGAAAGCCGAAGTAATGTTTGATATCTTGAATGGTAATTCTCCCTGATATCTGCGTGATATGTTTACACCGTCTGCTATGACACATCGGTAAAGCACCAAAATATCTCATAATCGTGGACTTCAAGTTCCTAAAGTACATGTAGAAGGGCCTTCTCTGTTATCCATTCGTACCTTTTCCCCGATTCAAATGTTTCGAAAATGATATTACTGAACATGTTTAAAAAGTCTGGTAACACAACGAAACCTTTGCCACCCCCATCTGGTTTCATACACTTTCCTTCATCGTCAATAGAAGAGACCTATTTCAATACAGACTTTTTAGCAACCTTAGATCCTCTTTATTCAAACTACATGTTCAAACTACCTTCAAGTTGTCAAAAGCAACTCAAGTCAATGATCGATGATGACACACCAACAGACGGGGTTGGCGGATTTAAATCACATTGGTTTAAATCGTGATTTAAATCGCGATTTTAATCACCATGATTTGAAAAAAAAAAAATCATTTCCATTGAAATATGTACAAAATAATGATTTACATTTTTGGTGGCAGTTTTATTTTCTTTACTCAAAAGAAGAAGAATCTATCAACTTTATATCATCAAAACATGAATGAATCCTTCATGTCAATTGAAATAAAGTCAATAAAATCAAATTAATCTTGCAAAACCAAAGATGCAGATGTAGCATATAGCAATTAACACTGACATGTACACCCCTACTCCACATTTAAAGGGATTGTCCAGGCTGGAGATATTTATATCTCAATAAATAGAGTAAAATTCACAAAGCAAAATGTTAAAAATTTGATCAAATTCAGATAACAATTAACGAAGTTATTGAATTTTAAAGATTTTCATTATTCCGGTGAAACAGTTCTAGGCATGTCTTCATGAATATTCATTAAGTGGGCTGATGATGTCATATCCCCACTTGCTCTTTTGTATTTTATTATATGAAATTAGGTTTATTCAAAAAAGATATTACCAAAAACTAAAACAATTGGATTGACAACTGATTAAGTGCATTAGCTATTTATTACCGCAACTTATTTCATCATAATGGAGACACATCATTTATACATGTATGAAAAAAATAAACATTTATGATTTCATGTAATAACATAAGAAAAAGGAAATTGGGGATGTGAAATCAGCACATCTAATGCATATTCATGACGATGTGCATATAACTGTTTTTACAAAATATTGATAAACTTTAAAATTCAACAACTTCGTTATTTGTTATCCGATTTTGATGAATTTTTTTTCAGCAATTTGCTTTGTGAATTTTACTCTATTTATTTAGATATAATTTTTTTTCAGCCCGGACTATCCCTTTAAGTGGACAAAATTATCACTGTAAAATGTTTCTTTGTTGATAGTTATACAGTTCTTGTTTCTTTATGTCAAAATCCAAAAGTGTTTTAGAGGACAGTTTTTTTATAGAAAATATTAGAGTAAGTAAAGTATTATTAGCAGTTCTTCTATTCTGATAATTCAAGTCAACTACTACATAATGCTCTCCAACATCAACAATTTGTTCATCTATATCCATAGCAATAGCAGTTCAGAACGAAAAATATGTAAAAATTTAAGAGGGATTAAAAAAAGAATCCCTGAACCTGGAAAGCTGAATTCCATCAGAGATTTTTGCCAGGATGTGTTTGAACCAAGACCTGTTAATACTTTCTGTACACAATTATGCTTCATTCAGCCGGTACACTAAGAAAGGGTTCAGTAATCCATGTTTTAAAAATGTATGCATGCTCTTGGTAAAGGACACTAAATCATGGCAACAACCATACATTTAGTGCCCTATGCCAAAAGTGAGCACTTACTGTTGTACATTTCTCAGTGAATGTGTTGAATTGAGTGCAATGATACATAAAATCTGCATTGTCCTGCTAACCCATAGTTTAACATTGTATTCGTTTACAATACTCTAGTATGTTGTAGCTGTAGAACCCATTTTCTAATTTTTAAGCAAAAATGTTAAGAACTTCCGAATACAACTATTCAGGTTCATTGTAAAAGAAATCATTCAAATCAAATTGCAACTTTTTCCCAATCGGTCAGAGATTTGCAAACAGCTTTGAAACAGTCAAAGAGTTCCAACTATGGCTCAAAGAACAAGGATGTTTAAACAAACAAAAAATAAATGCAGTTTTCTTAACATAATTATGATCTTCAGTGCTTGGCTTGAAAAGAAAAATTCTCTTTGGAGAATGTGAGTCTCAGAGCCATGAAATTCTTCCAAAGAAACTAATCAGTATTTCATGTTAAGCGCTTTGAATAGGAACAGAACACTAACTATGCTGCATTAGCTGAATCAGGATAATTCATCAATTTGGATTGAACCAGTCAGTAGGTCTGCTCTCTACATCAGAAGATGCAGACACAGAAAAAATGTTATCATCTTCATCACGTTAATTGGCTTGATTTAATTATGAAATAGAAAGCTCAGATTGATTTCAATAGTGAAATGTATGATTTTAAAGTTTATGTCAGTGTAAAGATTATATTTTTGGGGTGTCTACACTTTTTTTCCGATTTACTTTTTTTTTAAATCTGATATAAATCAAATAAATCCGATATTTTTAAATAAAAAACCGCTGACCCTGCCAACAGATCCCCCAAAGTATATTCTGTGGTAATTTGAGGAGTCGTGTCCATGACCAAATGAGTCACATGACTTACTGTAACTCACATAAAAGCAGAGAGAGAAGGGGTCCAAAGCAAAATAAATTTTATTTCAAAAGAAGAGAAAGCAGGGGTCCGTTTTATGAAGCACTTGCAACTGTTGTATATTTGCCATTATGGCAACTATCATGATAACAGCTCTATAGCCAATCACGATCAAGGTTTCCATGGGAGTTGTCATAATCGTAAAGTTAACAGAAGTAACTGTTTGTGAAATAGAGGTCTATTATGAAACTAATAAAGGATAAAGGGAGATGAGTAGCCGCCCCTTCACACGGTAAAAAATCGTAATTTGAATGATTCCAGAGAAAAGTAAGGCGAATTGCGAATTTTTAGCACGTGTGAAACCAAACTAGAATCACGAACGTTAATCACAATCACGAATTCAAATTCTACTCTAGAGGTGAATTCCAGTTAAGTTTCACTCAAATTACGGTACGAATTTTCCGTGCGAAAGGTCCGATGCTTCTAGAGACGAATTGCAATCATCATTACAATGATGATTCAAGATTCACGTGTGAAAAGGCCTATAATATTATCACTTGATATAGAATAGTGTCCTAACTCAAGCGATCATTTTTGTTCCACTACCTTAGTCCGAAAAATAATTTATCACATTATTGTGGTTCCGTCATTATCTACCGTTTTTTAACACCATAATAATTACTTCTCTGATTCCAGGGGGCCGTTTCAAAATGCTGTTCATAAGTTAAGAGCGACTTTAAGAACGACTGGTGAACCTTTCTTACGCGCTAAACCATCGCCAATGAACATTTTGGTGTATACTGTCGCTCATAACTTACAAACAGCTTTGTGAAACACCCACCAGGGGGCCCATTGCAGTAAGAGATGGAAACAAACAAAACTCTAAACTCAAACGTAACTTGATGTTCATCCAATTAGAAGCATGCATTTATGAATTAATTTTGATTTCTTTTTTAGTTGCATTCAAACGCAACTCTTTCTGCAAAATGATCCCTGTTAAATTTCTGTCATTATTTCCATTCTGCATGGCGTTCTGTTTGTTTTATTTTCTTCTTTTTTGTAATTTGCTTTATATTAATCGTGTTAATACCAGGGTGAAGGTTGGCTTGCTCTTTAGAAAATGCAAACAAAAGCAAATATTTCATGTATTCATCAGAGCCATTTCCGATTGATATTCAGAATAGATTCTTGTCTTGTATCGGGCATGGTGATAATATTACGATAGGTCTAACAACAAAAATGCGAATTAATATGCGTGAAAAGCGTCTACTGGAAACAATTATTAACCTTCAGCATGTGTTTATGGGGACAATTTCACAAAATTAGGTTCCAAGAGCGCATCCCACACCAGAATCACATCGGTTACTAGGTCACCTTGCATTCCTTTAATATCGCATTTTTCTGATTTCTTTTCATCCAAATAAATTAGTTTCATAATTTGACCCATTTCGCACCCTGCCGAGTGATGACCCATTGCAAACAATAATAATTCTTCATCCGTATAATACTTAGTGCACCAGAAAGAGTAGCAAGAAGACGTGCAGGAGTAGGCGTATACTGTAACTGTATGTAGGTCAAACAAAGGTAACAACAGGAGGGTGTGGATTTGGCGGATCAGAAATTCATATGTGATTAACACTGATTCATTAAGGGATGACTTATCTCTAGTAAACATGTAAATAGACTAGGTGTGACAGACAATGGTATACAATTACTGACACCCTGAGCAATGACATGATTCCATTACATTCCTATATATGCACGAGAGGTTCTCATTCAGAATTAAAGCTTGCCGTGATTTTTTATTTCGTCCAAAACACCCAATGGGAGAATAATTTAATGATTATCTTTGAAATATTAACATTAGAAATTAAAGTTATCCCGAAATGTATTAACTCACATTCGATGTTTCACCTTATTTGTGAAATAAAGACTGAATTGAGATGAATAAAGAATAGGAAATTATTTGAATGTGCGATAAAATGTCGAGAATGGTTTGCTCAGTCGCAGAATGCAGTCTAGCAAGATTATCAAGTATAAGTATAAGTATAAGTAGTAGTAGTAGTAGTAGTAGTAGTAGTAGTAGTAATAGTAGTAGTAGTAGTAGTAGTAGTAGTAGTAGTAGTAGTAGTAGTAGTAGTAGTAGTAGTAGTAGTAGTAATAGTAGTAGTAGTGGAAGGAGAAGGAGGAGGAGGAGGAGAAGAGTGAGTACCAGAAATAGTGGTCGTTGTCTTCGCTAGCGAAGGACGAACCTCACCAGTAGTAGTAGTAGTAGTGTTAACTGTTGACTAGAAATCCAATTTTTTGACAAAGTTCGCCCCTCCGAAAAAGCTTGCAACGGGCTTGTAATGATTCGTTATAGTATATGAAAAACTTGCTAGACTCACAGAATTACTGTTTAATATCTAGAACAGTGTAGAAAATTTGACTTTCAAATTAAGTTCTATAACATAATAATTACCAACTTTTGGCCATCTTGCTTAACCCAATTGCAATTTTCTAGAAATATTGCGAGATATCCAAATACCATCCAAGGTTCTTTTTTTGTGTGTGTGTGGGGGGGGGGGGTTGATCCCCTCTCCCCGCTCTTGGCAGTGCCTGATTGGCGCTCACATGATTTCCACCGTGACTCTCATCATACAAAATTTCTAGCACATTCCTTGGTATATGGAATTTAAGAAAAATTTGTGAATTCAGAATAATGTGTGAAGGCAGAAATAAAACCATTATAACTCAATTTCAATGCAAATTGTAGCATGTTTGATGAGCTTTTGTGTTTAGCCACCACCTTGACCATGGCATATTAGATGCTCACCTACCATAACTATTATACTGCGTTAGTTATGAACTGTTATGAGATCAATTACCAGCTGAGATTTGCTGACGCTCGTTGTAAAGCTACTTGGTCTTATCTTCAGATGGGCTAAAACATAATGGCTAAACCCACTTAGTCCACTCCCCACCTGATCTGTTTGCCGCTTGGTCTATTAGTCACTTGGTCTAATGACCACTTGGGCTAATCGTTACTTGTTCTTATTTTCATTTTGTCCAATTGCCATTTAGTCTATTGTATTTAATTGCCATTTTGTCTTATTGCATTTGGTCTGATACCAGTTCGTATTACTGTCGGTTGGTCTAATACTAGTTCGTCTAAACCCCAAATCGGTCAAGTATTCATTTGGCCTATTACCTTCGTCTATTTTTTATTTAGTCTAATAGCCAGTTTGTCTATATCAAAGATATATATACTATCTTTATGGTCTAGAGCCAGTTTGTCCAATTGCAAATCTGAATATCACTTGGTCTAATCATCATTTAGTCTAATTTCCACTTGGGCTAATGATCCGTTGAGCATTTCAATTATACCTTCATACCTACAATTTATTTGTATGTTTTTTCGTTCATTTTTTATCCTGAACACAACACTGTGGGAATGTTGCATTGTATGTTGTCCGCTCTAGGGTTTATACTATTCATTTTCTGAAATATGATTGAAAAAGGGGGGATGAGGAAGGAACAGAAATATGTCTACTCTAATCAACTGAGGAATTAATGCTTATATAAGCCATGAAAATAAATTTCGGTCGAAGAACAAGCGCAACAATTTTCGCACGTGCAGGGGCCTCTTTTGGCATGCATCATTGTTGAGATGTATCAACTTGCTTTTAAAATGAGAGCATGGAGCTATATAATAGCTCCACGATGAGAGCGAGGGAAGTGAGCAATCGTCGGACATATTATGTGTACTTATTTGCCAGGGAGCAACACTATGATTTATATTTTCATGTACTTTATTGGAGGAAATGAAAGCTAATCTCCGCTGTAAACGTGATCAACTTGTCAGTCATGCCAAATCACGACCAATTCCGATCGGTACATCTTAATTTTGATATATGCAGCCATGATAATAAATGTGATAATAAATCAACGAAGAGGCAAGAAGAAGAAGGAAACGAAGAAGAAAAAGGGGGAGCAGGTGGAAGAGGAAAAGGAGTAGAAAAATTAGAATGAGAAGACATGATGAATGACCACTAACAAAATTATTCCAAACGAAATGAAAACCCACAAAACTCCATAACTATGTTTTATATGCCTTTACTTTGCGTCAAGTTCCAGTATATTGTCCGTACTGGTGTATAAAAAAAAATAATAAAACGCCTAAACATGTTTACCAGATACGTCAGGGCGATCCTGGGGGCACAGTGCCCCCTCCCACTGTTTGAAGCCCTGAAAAAGTGCCATTCTTACGCAAGAAAAATTCCCCATCACGATCGTATGATGTGCCCCCTTCACTAGAGAACCCGTTTTATGTGTTACCAATTGCCCTTTCTCGTACTATAAGTGCAATTTTTTCCCCAAAATGCACCCTCTCGAAAGTTTTATGTGCCCCTTTCACATTAGAAGGACCTATTTTACGTGTTAGCATGTGCCATTTCTCGTATATCAGTGTCAATTTTTACCAGAAAAGTGCCCCTCACGAATGTGTTCTATGCCCCTTTCACCTGAGAAGGACCCGTTTTATGCCGTTAGCAAGTGCCGCTTTGCCTTCTTATACCCCATGGAAGAACAGTGGTATTTTATTAATACCGCTGAAATGGGCCATCCTCCATATGATCTGTATGTTATGTTAAATTGAGCATGTATATATATTTTTTTTAATATGGAAATAAATACAAACAAACAATGTTATATGTGCCCTTTCTCGTATCAGTGACCCTTTTGACCGAAGAAAAGTGGCCCTCAAAAACGTGCTCTGTGCCTCTTCCACCTGAGAAGGACCCGTTTTATGTTTTCGAGTGCCCCTTTGAAACAAAAACAAAAAAATATATATTCCCATTTTTATATGTTACTACTTATGGAGGAAATATTGTAAGTAAGAGTAATCCTTATCTATTACAAAATTGAATTTTCATTATAAAAGTGTCAAAATTTTTGATCGCTCGCTCCGCTCGTAACTTCTTATAAAAAACATGATGCGACATATCTAGCCCCCTCAAAATTTTAGGACCATGACGTCACTGTAGATAAGTAATTTTTTTATTTATGGATGGTGCCCTTTTTCATTGCCCCCCCCCCCCCAACTTTCAACTTCACTTCGCCGCCCCTGAGAATGTATCCACTTTACAATCCATTACATTATGAAAATTTCGTTCTTATTTCATAATCATGTTTGAAAAAAAAATTATAGCCATTTCAGAATTGGAGTAAAATGGAAGAGTAGACCTTGCCTTACATCGGAATGACATCACCAATGTGGCTCATATATAGTGATTACAAAACTTTAACAACTTGTTAAAATTCATAACTTGCTTATTGTTTCCCCGATATTGTTGAAATGTTCACCTTTCTACTTGTCTGTTTTTCTTTTTCCTACAAAAAAAAACAACTTCAACTGAATGACTGACTGACAGGCAAACAAAATGACAGAGGGATTGATGAAATGACTCATGACTGATGGACACAGTGAGTAAATGATTTCATGACTTTGTTGGGGCCACAACAATTCTAGACGGGTCAATATACGACCAAAAATAGCCTTACCCGGAACAAATTGCAACAAATGATTTTTCAACGGTATTTTGTACTATTTGACCTCAGGAATAACATACTAAATATCTACCAAAATCCGCATACGGGAAAGTGGTTATTTTCAAGATGGCGTCCAAGATGGCCGCCATTCACAAAAAAATGGATACAAATGACACATTATCCACCCTAGAATCCTAATTCGGTTCATATTCCACGGTCTGGGGGTAAAAAAAAAAGATTTAGGCTAGAATGAATTATAAGCCCTCCAGTGTACCAGGCAAATCCAAGATGGCGCCCAAAATGGATGCCATAGGCTGAAAATCCACAATTCATCTAAATTTGTTTTTTATTCAATGGTTTTAAGGGTGAAATGGTACATTGAAACAAGTTACAAGGACAGCCAGTGGTCTGGTGTGTCCAAGAATCCAGGATGGCTTCCATGAATGGAGTTTAAAATGGCTGTTGATAATTAAAATGGACATAGTTCATTTCATATCCGCCTGGGACATAATGATTTTGGTGTCTAGACAATGATTTCAATGGTCAAATAAGACATTGGGACAAGTTACAAGGACAGTCAGTGGTGCAGTATGTTAAAAAATCCAAGATGGTTTCCAAAAATGGAGTCGAAAATTGCTGTTGCTACTTAAAAAAATCCGACATAGTTTGCTCAATGTCCAGAAATATGATTTTTGTGTCTATACCATGGTTAAATGGGTCAAATAATACATTGGGATAAGTTACAAGGAAAGTCAATGGTCTGGTATGTCCAAAAATCGAAGTTGGCGTCCAAAAATTGATCTTAAGAATATGCTGCTGATACTTAAAGCGGACAAAGCTCATTTCATATCGGCCTGGGAATGTGATTTTGGTGTCTAAACCACTGGTTTGAGGGCCAAAATAATACATTAGGACAAATTTTAAGGCCAGTCAGTGGTTTGGTATGACCAAAAATCCATTATGGCTTCCAAAACCTTATTTTAAAATGGCTGTTGATACTTTAAAGTGGCATATATCATTTTAAATCCGCCTGTGAGATATGATTTCGGTGTCTAAACTATGGTTTCAAGGGTCAAATTATATATTAGGACAAGACAATGGCAGTCAGTGGTCTAGTATGTCCAAAATTACTAGATGGCTTCCAAAAATGGAGTAAAAAAATGTCTGATGTTACTTATAAAAGGACATAGTTTGTTTAATATCTGTCTGGGGAATATGAGTTTGGTGTTAAACCATGGTTTAAAAAGGTCAAGTAATACACTAGGGTCAGTTGCAAGACCAATCAGTTGTCTGTATGTTAAAAATCCCAGATTACTTTTAAAAAATGGGGTGTAAATTGACTGTTGCTACTTAAAAGTATGCATAGTTTATTATAAATACACCTTGGATGTATGATTTTGTTGTCTATGCTAGAGTTTACAGGGTCAAGCAATACATTGGGTTAAGTTGAAAGGACAGTCAGGTGTCAGGTATGTCCAAAAATCGAAGATGGCTTTAACAATGGGGTCTTAAATGGCTGCTGTCACTTAAAAGTGGATGCAGAACATTATAAATACACCTTGGGGATATTATTTTGGTGTCTACACAAGGGTTTCAAGGGTCAAACAATACTTTGGGACTGGTTACCATGATATGCAGCTATCCATTTTGCCTCAAAATCCAAGTTGGCTTAAAACATGGGTTCTAAAGTGACTACTGTTACGTAAAATATCTGCCTGTTAGAAATAATCTAGGTTCCTACACTTAAATGCATGGGGACAAGTTATTATTGTTTCATGAGTTGTTAACAGCACCCATTTTGATGAAATTTTAGAATCCATCATAGATTCTTTGACAACATTGAGTACTAACCATCCTTGTTACTTGTCCGATTGTATTATTTGACCCTTCATACCACAATTTGGACACCAACATTATTTCTTACAGGTGAATATTGTAGAACTCTGACCACTATTGAATATGAGTCGTTTTAGATTCCCTTTTTAGAAACCCTCTTGTGTTTTAGGCAAACTGGACAACTGCATATCGATGTAACCAGTCCAAACGTATTGTTTTAACCATGAAACCATAGTGTGGACACCGAAATCATATCTCCTTGGTGGATAATGAACTATGTCCATTTTACAAGTAACAGCAGTCATTTTAGACTCCGATTTTTGGAAGCTTTCTTAGATTTTCGACATACTGGACCACTGACTGTCCTTGTAACTAATTTCCTTCTTTTTGAAACCATGATATAGGCAACAAAATCATATGCCCTTGACGAATATAACATGAACAATGTCCATTTTTAAATACCATCGCGGCTAATTGATACTATTTTTTAAGCCACCGTGGACTTTTGGACATACTTGACCACCCATCGTCCTTGTAACTTATCCCAATTCATTATTTGACCCAATTAACCATGGTATAGGCACAAAAATCATATTCCCGGATATTGAACAAACTATGTTGGGTTTTATTTAAGTAGTAACAGCATTTTTTACTCCATTTTTGGAAGCCATCTTGGATTTGTTAACATACCGGACCACTGACTGTCCTTGTAACTTGTCACAATGTATTATTTGACCATTGAAACCATGAGCTATGCCCATTTTAAGGATAAACAGCCATTTTAAACTCAATTTTTGGAAGCCGTCTTGTATTTTTGGACACACCAGACCACTGGCTGTCCTTGTAACTTGTCCCGATGTACTACTTCATCATCAAAACAATCGAATGGAAACCAAATTAAAGCCACTTAAGTAAGTAATATATGAATTGTGGATTTTTTAGACTACGGCAGCCATTTTTGGCGCCATCTTGGATTTTCCTGGTACCCTGGAGTGCTAAAATTCACTCTAACTTGTATAAATAAATTCGTTTACCCATTGGACCATGGAATATGAACCCAAATAGGATTCTAGGGTGGATAATGAGTGAGTTATATCCATTTATAGTGAATGGCGGCCATCTTGGACGCCATCTTGAAAATAACCACTTTCCTGGATGCGGATTTTGGTAGATTCTTAGTATGTTATTCCTGAGGTCAAATACTGCCAGAAACAGTTGAAAAATCATTTGTTGCAATTTGTTCCGGGTCAAACCATATATTGACCCGTCTATTCGTTCACACCTGGAGCGAAAGAGAAGAACGACAGAGGGCGCAGAGTCATGCAGGTATATAGTTGATATGCAATTCATTTATTATTTGCTTAAACAGACGAAACAACATATTATCTAGAGATTAATTTTATTGCCGAATTAAATAAGAGATGAGCCAATGGACTAACTGACTGACTGGTTGGCCAATAGACCAACTGAGCGACGAAAAGACATTCTGAAGCATCTTATCTCCTGTATAATTATCGAGTTGATTTACCCCAATCGATCCAGTCCTGATTTATTGTTCCCTAAATTGCGTAGATGGCGCTCGTTTTAATATTTACGTGAAAGTCGACGTTCACCCTGACAAAAAGATAAAAGAAAGAAAAATAAAAAAATGTTGATGACGGTTTGAGGAAAATCCATCACATATTATTAAAATGGTCATAAGAATTTGAAGTTTTTTTTTTGACATCGTGTGCGAACAGCTTCCAATGCATCGGGACTTAGAAAAAGTCGATAAAATGTAATTCTCTCTAAAAATTGAAAACCTTCAGTATATCAACAGACAAATTATTTCACACCTGCTCCAGAAGAAAAACATTGTTAGTCATCATGAACCATTAGCAAAATGAAATGTTTGCATTTTATATGACATAACCTATGAGGCCGCTGCTCGTATATACGTCACATATCAAAATTTCAAATCTAGAATAACTTTCTTAATCTTTCATAGATTTTCCTCGAACCTTCACCAATATTTGAATTATTTTTCTGGTATTTTTACAACAAACTTTTTGCCAGGAGAACTTCCCCTTTCGGTGATATTTTAAAGACTGCCAGGTACTGTTTTGGGGGTTTGCTTTGTTATGTTGTCGTTGTTGTTGTTTTTTATTTCAGCTTTTTTTTCTCTTTATAAAATGGTGAATTTAATTCAAAACGTATGGTGGCGCTGTAGTAATTAGTACGCAGTGCTTCGACGAAGAGTCCATGCAAGGACAGATCTTTATTTGTGAAAGCGTTTGGTGATATTCATTTGCCATGCTTGATTTCTATTTAAAAAAAAAAACAGGAATGCCTGGAAACAGTATCGAATTTTTCATTTCTCGGCAAATATCCTGCTTTCGATTAGCATCAATGTCATCATTGACCTCATGATTATCATCGTCATCTGGCATGACCTGGCATCATCGCCATTATGAGTTGGAAAATTCTTTAGAGAAATGCCCTATTGTTATATTAATGGCGTTTGAAGCAACATTTCGCCGCTTTGCTCCATCAATTTTTGCCTTTCGGTACTGTCGATAAGTCAAAATAAAAAGAAAAAGGGAAGATTATCAGAATATGCTATCGATTTCATGTATTCAATGGTTTGGCAAAGAAGATCTAAGATACTTTTAAAAGTCCCCTTTTGAAAAGAAATGATGGAATAAGGACAAGATCGTAACCTACTAAAAAGAATTTTAGATTCTTGTTTCATTTTCACTTACCCCTAAATATCGAAAAGACTTGAGCTAATATTTCCTAAATACTAAAGTTTCATATATTTCATCATTATTCCCCTAACACGCCTAGATATATCTTTAACTAACGATTTCATCAAAGGATGACGAAACATGAAAAGGCTCTTGTTTGCAGTAAATTGTTATTGCTCAGAAAAAAAACAGAAGAGAAAAGTGAATGATTCTCTTTTCTTTACTTCATCACACACAAACCATGAATTCACCGTTACCATTATAAATGGAAACTTGTTGCAGAAAAGTAAGTTTTGCAACAGTTTAATGATAAAGTCCACAAACATCAGGATAATAACTAATACACTATATTGCGACGATAACAAGTCGAGCTTGAAAATGAATTTGAGTTTTACAGACATTCTCCTAAAACACGATTATGTTTACTTAATCAGAAGTCAGAAGAGAAACGAAATTCACTTTTAGGATGTCTCTTATATTAAGGAAAAAATTGAAACGGAATTCTGATTCCTTTGCTATTATCAAACTCAAAACCATGCCATAGTATTATACAATATGTGCCCTTTCTGCAGAGGCAGCGTCTTTCAATTCTCTAGTATGTCAACCTCGCTCATCTCAGATTTTATCTATTCACACATAAGATATATGCACAGGTAAAATCAATAATTAATCAAATAGAATTAGATTGCACATTGCAAAGAAAATATGAAGTAATTTGAGCTTGAATACGTGACTTACCTTACTTCTTTTTTCTTACTGAGATTTGCAGAACAAACTTTTCAATTTGAATCTTATTGATTTATTGAGACGTTTCATTGGGGTTTGTATCAAAGGCTAACAAAAAAGAAAAGAGAGAACTAAGAGGTCGCCTAGTAAAAGTGGAGTGCATTTGCACACGGAGTCAAGATGTAGGTCTAATCCATTAGGAGTGTTTTGTACGAGGCACGCGAGCTATTTGCGAATTGTGTAAACCTGAAAAAGAATAAAAGATTTTGAGATATTTTCCTCCGAATCAAAAATATGTCAAAGAACTATCAAACAATGATTCTTGGGTATAGGTCTATGTGCAAGTATCGTGTGCGCAATGGCTGAACCATGGTCATTTCAGGGGCAGCGAGACAACTTTGAAAGGGGAGGGGGTATGAACATACATAAAAAAGAACAATAAGGTAATTTTCCCGTTATTGTACAAGGTTAGTTGGTAAATGAATGTGAAGGAACTATTTATAAAAACCCCCCTCCCGGTTGCACAGCCCAATTTGTCATGTTCCAAGACTTTAACAACGCAAGACAAAATAAACTTTTCTTGAGAGCTATCTTTAGGATCTACGAAGAATTTGCGAATTTTAGAGGTCTGGGAGTAGGTCCTGTGCATGAAGTAAAACTTTGCATACACGTTTGAGAATAAATGGCGAATAGAATATGACCTACGATGAGGGAATATTTTGCAACAAGTGTATATATTTTTTTAATTCTCGCTGAACCAAAAAACAACGCTCTCGCACACGACGCTACTAATACCATGAATATCGCGATGGTTTGATGATCTTTTTTAGCATAAAATACGGCTACTTAACTCTTACATTTTATCAGCATTGTCATGTTACTCAATCATTCGCATACCCCATGAAATATGCGCCATATAATCTTACTTCAGGGGTTATCAAGGCAGCTGAAATATAAGATTCAAAATTATCCTCTCAATTTTTATTACAGTTCGATTTTCAGAAGCATGCTAACAACAACTGGGTCACTTGGAATATGATAAACACTTTTCGCCAGAGTTCGCAACACAATTATGAATGCCGTTTTACAGGAACTCATTTGTTTGTAGGAGTTCGAGATGATTTCTTTCTTCTTCTTTTCATAATAAAGGAAAATGTGACGCTTCGTATTGCTTTCTTTGCCTTTTCATCATCATCCATTTCGTTTGAATCTATTTCAATATAATTGTGACAGGATTGATTTCGACGTGAATTTAGTTCCACTTGTACCGTCAGTTTTAGATAGTCTACCGTAATATTACCAACATTTCGGAATTATCTTATTCTTAAAGAATTGAATAATCGATTTGTATATATCATTGAAGTACAAGTGGCTTTTGTGTCTTAACCTCCCTGTCCTTGTGAAAAATGACATTATAATAGAGGAGGTTTGGTTCAATCTTAAAGGGTAAACAAGTGGAGCGCCTCTGACAGTCTCGCCTGCATTACGCGATTCAATATAGCAGCAGTGCTGAATATAGAATATACTTTTATATAGATTAATCATTTACAAAAGACACCATTCATATGATGATAAAATACTATTTTCATTGACCCTAAACGACATTTGACCTTGATCGTGTGTCCGAAGACTTGCGCAAGACGATCAGTGATACTTGATTACTATTAAGTCTACATTTCATGAACTGAATCCATAAACTTTCAAAGTTATGATGGCAATTCTACAAATACCCCCAACACGGCCAAAGTTCATTGACCTTGATCATGTGTTCTGAAACTCACGCAGGATGTTCACTGATGCTTGATTACGCTTATGTCCAAGTTTCATGAACTAGAACCATATACTTTAAGAATTATGACATTTAAACAACTTAACCTTGGTTAAAATTTCGTTTTGATTCCCCCAACATAATCTAAGTTCACTGACCCTAAATGACCTTTGACCTTGGTCATGTGACCTGAAAATCACAAAAAAGATGTTCAGTTATACTTGATTACTCTTAGGTCAAAGTTTCATAAACCAGATCACTAAAGTGTCAAAGTTATGATGGAAATAAACAAATACCCCCAACAGGCCAAAGTTCATTGACCGTAAATGATCTTTGACCTTGGTTATGTGACCTGAAACTCAGGAAGGATTTTCAGTAATACTTGATTACTCTATTATGTCTAAGTCTTTTGAACTATGTCTATATACTTTCTAAGTTAACCTTCTGTTAAGATTTTGATGTTGATTCCCCAACATGGTCTAAGTTCATTGACTCTAAATGACATTTTACCTTGGTTTTGTGACCTCAAACTCTGGCAGCATTTTCAGTAATACTTGATAACCATTATGCCCAAGCTTCATGAATTAGGCCCGTATACAATCTAAGTTATAATGACATTTCAAAACTTAACATTTTGTTAAATTACGATTTGATGTTGACGACGCGGGTGAAGCCGCTGTCGGAAAAGCGGCGCCTATAGTCTCGCTCTGGTATGCAGGCGAGACAAAAAATAATCATCATTTCACGATACTAGTAAACAAGATGATAATATATTTGGATATTAAATTGACGTATTTCTTACCTACACCCCCCCACCCCTTCGCCCTTCTCTCCTCCGCCTTTCACCTTTTCTCCATTCTTCCTGATACTCTCGATCTCTCTTTCTCCTAAACCTTTTAAGTAACAGTAAAACATAATCGGTAAAGAAGGTAAATTCAAATGATATAAATGTCCTCTAAGGTGAATAGCGTTCTAGTCTTTATAGAGGCGTGATCGCGTAAACATCGTTGATGCGGATAACTATAGAGCAGGTTCAGCATTGGTGATAAGGACCGAAATCATTACCCTGTTATACACCTCCAAAAAAGAATCTCATTTAAATACAGCCACTGCCTATTACAAAGTAAAAACTTGCGATATTAATCATTCAGCAGAAGATTGCCATTCGCTTTGTTTTTGACCAATCAAGAGTTTTGTTTTGATTTTTTTTGGTAATACGGAAATATGATGAATATCAGCACCGTGACAGAGGAGTACGAGGCAGGAAATTTTATTCCTTTGCCTGTCCTTGTGGTCTACATCACATTCGGCACCGTAGGGATTTTCGGTAACGGCCTTGTTCTGTACGTTATTGCCAAGGTCAAAGAACTCCAGGATACCACAAATCTTTTTATTGCCAACCAATCGCTCATCGATGGCATGTCCTCGATATTTCTCATTGCCATATTTGTAGTCCCGAAGCCACCCTTGCCCGAAGATAACTTGACCCTGGCAAGGTTCCTATGTGGGTTCTGGTACTCCCAGTTTCCGTACTGGTCTTTGCTGATATCAACACTCGTGAACCTGATGATCCTGACTCTGGAAAGATACTTTGCGGTAGTGTTCCCTATCCGCTACAGAAGATACAATAGTTACAAGCTGGTGGTTGGTTGTTCCTTGATTCCTTGGGCAAGTGGATTCCTCCATCAGACTTATCTGATCACCCTGACTCGGGTAGAAGGCCAGACCTGTCTGCTGTACGTCTGGCCCAACAAATCTATGCAGCCTGCCATGGGTATCTACACGTTCGTGATATCCTTTGTAGTTGCCTTTGCTGTGATGTTCTTCTACTACATTCGCATATGGCAGACACTGCGACAGGGGCCTACCAAAGAAGACAGTTCCGTTCACCAGGCGTCAAATCTTCGACACCGCGCCCGCAAGAATGTCCTCAAGACCATGGTGTCTCTGAGCTTGTGCTACGCGGTCTGTTGGGCACCGAACCAATTCACCTACCTCCTTTACTGTGTCGGTGTGGGTATTGACCTAACTGGAACATTCTACTTCGTAACAGTCTGTATTTCCTTCATCAACATTTGGATCAATCCGTTTATCTACACTTTCCAATACCATAAGTTTCAGCATGGCCTAAAGACTATCTTCGGCTGTTCAAGAAATCACCCAGACACCCAAGTAAACACCTTGGGTATAGCAGCACCGGTGCATGCTTCTTCAGCGCCAGCTCCAGTTTCAACCGTCATGGTGGCTAGCATTTGATTTGGTTTAAATAAAGCACCACAAATGATGAGATCGGCACCTAATGAATTAAGTGAAAATTTGTCTCCTTAATCAGTTTAAGAGTTACACCGACAATTTTACGTACTTATAATTTGCCCTCTGCATGGTAACAAGATAAAATCACAGACGATTTTCACTTTTATTCACATAGAAAGTGAGGTATGTAGAGAATTAGTCCAGGTTACTTGTTTTTCTAAAACAATGAAAAGGACGTATGACAACGACAAAAATGATGACGAATATGGTGATGAAGAGGAGGGGGAGGGGACGAGGAGAAGCATTAGTAGTAGTAGTAGTAGTAGTAGTAGTAGTAGTAGTAGTAGACGTAGTAGTTTGAGTAGAAGTAATAGTACTAGTAATAGTCATGGTCGAACGCAGCAGAGGATGAAAAGTTACAATTTTTCTGACCCCCAGCCCCATTCCGCTCTCCTGTTGGCAGTATAGTATGATCAACTCAAATATCCCGATAATTTTAGGGTTCAATGGGGGCCTTCCTGGCCTCTTGTCGTATACATTGTGGTGCTAAAAATAGGGAGTTTTCGCTAAACAACGCTCAACGAATTCAAGAAGATAATTATACAGAAAATGTTATGTCAAATGCCCTTTATGACAAAGAACAACCATATGTCTTTGCGGAAAATTGGTGAATCAGCGGATTCGTCTTGGATACTACTAAACAAACGACATATTTCTATGTGCAATTTTAGTCAGCTTCGAAACTTAAGACAAACTGCTGTTCCGATTAACCAATTTTCGACAAAGACCTCCTGGTTGTCATTATAATTTGACGGGCATCGTCAATACGTTTACTGCGTTCCTGAATCCGCCGCGCATCGCGGAGCGAACAACACCCCAATATCATGGTATAAGAAAACTTATTTCCGTCTCATTTTCTTTTTGTGTGTGTGTGTGTTTTTTTTTGTTATTGGATTTTTTTTCTCCTAATGTTTGCCTATAATATCAGACACCAAGTACATTTAGACTTCAAGTTCATTAAATTTTTGTCCATCCTTATCCTTATACAGAGACCGAGAAATCTCAAGAATTGGATCGATTCACTCTGACTCTGACCATGCCTGACATGGGACTTTGTAGTATTAACACGTATTTATTCACTAAATGGTATTATTGATTTGAGTTGATTTGATTTACTGTTTTCTTCTGCATTCATAACTTTCGTGTATGATATATTTTTATGATTAACATAATATATTGGTTATTGTTTTTTTGGCACGAATCATAAAGAGAAAAAAAATGTCAGTCTAAAAAACATCTACTACCAAATAATTTTACATTTGCAGGAGAAGGATAGTCATTATAAGCAGACTTGACAAAATGACAACCCCGGATTAAAATTCATTAAATTAAATAATACACTTATAAAGCAGAATAGTGATATTTGTTGATAACTTGAAAGATGAAGATAGAGATGATGAGGATGGTGGTGACAATGGTGAAGATGAATTCCATAGAGATAATGTTCATGGTGGAGTATTTGGTGAAAATTAAATCAAAGGAAGAGTGATCTTATGATTAACTGAAATACTGACACAGAAAATTTACTTCAAATTTACTTCAAAATTCCTGATAAGAACATGGATTTAACGTGTGCCTAAATGAGTAAAGAGAAGAACACCTTTGCATAGACTCTGGTAGAGAGTTCCATAGATAGGGAACGTTTTATCTAATGTATATCTGTGCAATAAGCAATTTGGGGTTGAATAAATTAGTCTAGGAGATAGGGGGCTTTATTCAGAATTTTTGGTGGGGAAGGTTTGACAGGCTTATCCGGGGTAAAATTTCCTGCTGATTCCAAAAATGTCAGTCTTATTAACCGTACTCACGACATTTTAGCCATTTTGGCCAATTTTGGCCAAAAATTACCATTTTGAAATTTGAAGAGTTACGTGCGTAGGGTACACTGTAAAAACTGTGGTGTTAAAACTGACACCTTTTGGTGTTAATAGAGGACCACACCCAGAGGTGTTAAAATTAAACCTTAGAGATTGCACATAACACCAAAGAGTGTAAATGTAACAATTAATGTTGTAATAACACCCATAGGTGCTAAACTAACACTGTAAATTTAACACTGGTGTAAAATAGCTAGTGTGGTCCTCTATGTACACCGGTTAACACCACAGTTTCTGCTGTGTATGAATGAATTGATGTGTTCATAGTATAAATATTGTGGAATGAAGGTGGAAGCAGTTATTTATGTAATTTAACATCAGCAGTAAACTTTGAAGCGAATTTATGTCAAATACTGTTAAAGTCCTTAGCTTATGGAAAAATGGGTTTGTGTGTGGTAAATACTGTGAATCAGTACGAATTCGAATGGCTTTTTTCTGTAATAAGTATACTGTATTAATTTTAGTTTTTGCACAGGTTGCCCAAACTATATTACAGTATGATATATAAGGTAATATTAATGAATTCTATTACGTAACATTCGTATAAGTCTTCAGAGGATAGCATTTCCCAGGTGTTAGGCAGTGAAATTCACACAATGGGATTCAAAGCAATCAAAATTCCACACAGGACCAGTTCTCTATAAAAGGCCCTAACCAATGAATAGGAACCATCTTTTTCAAGTGTGACGGCAGTGACTACACATCTTTATCTTCATGGTGAGTATTGAGGAGACGTAAGCCTACGGTCTCCTTCAGCCCTGCTCTCCGTTGGGGAGCAGGCATGGAAAGCCGCCTGGAGTTGAGTAAAAGCGGCAGCTATCATGGCAGTCTCTGATATTTTAAGGCATGCAAGTCATGCTGACTTGGGCAGGAGGGCTCCTCCCCCCATAGTTTTGGTATGTGAGCCATACCTTTCTACATCAGGGGGCTGCCCTACACTGTTTCTTCATTAGGGCGCTGCCCTATCTTTTCTTCTAGAAATATCGCTGATTCAGCACACCTTCACATCATTATAATGATTTACTCTGTAAACTCTTTGGTTTATCGAATTAAGCCGTATGCTGATATGACATCGAACCATGTCATTGATTTGGATTGCGAGCCTTACCCTTATTACAGCCTTATTTTGACTTCAATTTATCCGAATAATAAAATTGCTTCCAACTTTTTCTTACTTGGCATTGCCAAATTTTCTACAATACTCGTTCTAATGTGTGGTTAGTATACCAACCAATAACAGCAACTGTGCTGGACCAAGGGATTTAATTTAACCCTTCTTAAAATTGTTGTCGAGTAATTACTATAGTATATACGCCTATATTCCAATCGGATTGTGTACAGAAGAATTCAATACGACACCGGAGCACCGATAATACTGATGGTCATGGCCAACTGTGTACTGGATTTACTTGTATTAGTTAATACTGCTCTGACAGTCGATTTTGTTTTCACCATCCCAAAGATGGAGAGTTTCTTACTCTATAGATGCTACCATTCCTTTGCCATAGATTGGCATGAATCTTTCGCCATATCATAATAATGGGTGACATTCCCGGACATTATGAACATGTGTATCTATGTATAAAAATTGTTATGCCTACATTTTGAATTATCCCTCATAGGAATATTTTACAAGAACCATTTTCGTTTAAACATGTTTAAAAAGCATCGATTTGGAGTATAAACTGACATCGCTATAACATGGACTGGCACAGGCCTCTCTTTATAACCTAGAGTACATTGTACACAAAAGGCATTTTGCACAACGCAGGGAATCTTCTTCACTGCTTATAAAACGATGATCGATATGCTCTTGTGTTAAATTTTAAACAAATTAAACAGTTGTACCAAGAGCTTCACAACAGCGATATTATCGCTAGATATCTCACAACTCGCGTGGATAATGCATAGACTTACTACTGTGCCATTTTACATATTCGCATAACCCGATTGGTTAGTGGCAAATTCATAGTCATTTGAATTGCTTTTAAGCTGGGGAAAGCCAAGTTTTGTCACGAAATTCAACTATCATCCATTTGTTGCTTGTAATATGAAGCTTTACATTCCTCAAAGGAAAAAAGCATGATAAAAAATGCTTCATTAAATGATTATGGATCTGGAAGGAACTTCATGTTGAAATAAATTTTAATTGCCAAGATGCAAATCTCATTGTCTGAGGTTTACCAGACAACAATATATAATACACGCAAAATTGTTCCAACTAGTAGTTCATCCGTGCAAGGCGCCTAAATGAATAGCTCATTACTATATTCTTATATTAAAAGAGGTAGCTAGTACATTTTCACCAGACTTTGTAAATAGGCTACATGCCCAAGCCTGAACATTCTTTTGCTGATAGACCTTCCCATTCATTCATGTTGTCCTTGACAACCTACATTGAAGATTTGTCAGACCATGGACCTATATACATGTACATGTATTCTTGTTATCTATTCATTGAACAAAGAAGATTTTAATTAAAAAGATTGAACAAGGAAGATTTAAACAGATCGGATTTCTAACTTGACAAAGCACCTAATTATCCTTTCCAACGCAAGCCGTTGATACTAAGAGTATTCCAAATTCCCGAAGTGTACAACAAGTTGGATTAAGTAACCTTTAAACCTTTCAAAAGTTTAGAATGTATGCAGACATGCATTCCGACAATTTTGGTATTGGTAAAAACACTGGACAGAGATCCATTGTTTAATCAAAGTTGAAATTTCTTCCACCCTGTACTCATCTTGTACAAGACTATCAACCATGAACCATCAACGTTGTGCCATGCAAAATTATACAATATGCTACCAAGAAGACTTAACTATATTTAAAGTAACTTTATATAATACATGGATTCCCAAGAGAACTTTTCATGAATGTTAACAATCAGTCATCTGATATAAAATATTGTATAAGCCATTATGATCCCTAGAGGATGCTGCTTTGATTTGTACATTTGTATCGCTGAAATTGAGTTTTTTCATTACTAACTCCTCGATCACGAGGGAAATACACACACACAAAAATGAAATTGTGTTGATAAATAGTTTGAAAAAAAAAAATGAATAACAATAAAACTGGGATTTCTGGAAGCGAGCTCTCGAGGTCTGTTTTACAGGGGAAAGTTAAAAACACCAGACTTGGCACATCTAGGACCTAACCTGGTTGGTTCTTTTACTATTTACATCATTCAATCAGACGACTATGTTATGTCATGTATAAAAAATTGGAGATCGAAGTGTCATCATTTTGGACTTGTATCTCAAATTAATTTCTGACAATTATCAACATTAAGATTCATTACTTTAATATTGTGCCAGTCAATTATGCTTATACTCAAACCGGATACTCCACAACCTATGATTGATCTCAATCACTGCTAATATCGTTAGCATGTTTATAGGTGTCGCGATCATGTTTTGTAAGGTATCTGACCTGCTAACTACCAACATAAATGTTTAGGAATCAATTTCTTGCACGGCATCTATGCCCTAGAACAATAATTTTTTTTTAAACACGTTTGTTTTTCACAAACAAATGAATACCAATATCATTAACTATTCAAATTGATACGTATGTTTGATTAGAAGAATAAACTCCAATTTTGCAAGCTGTGCTGTAAACTACACCCTCGACCACCACTATGCTGATAATCAAGTATTATTGAATCATGGACCTACCCATGATTGAATTAAGGCAATTTACTGCCTACAAATCCTTGTTGAACTCCTTGTCTCAATTACAGTATTTGACAGCAATATAACTCTTTATCAATTGTAATGATAAAATTCATTAGTCGAACAAAATTTGAAAACATGAAATTTCATTTAATCTAAACCATGGTTATCAAGTTTATAAATCTTTCAGGAAGCTTTCTTTTCAAGTATTCTTACATCTAAATTCATTACAGCCTTTTATGGACTTCCAATTCGGGAGAATATCCTTTTACTTGGCACACCAAATTACAAGGAAGTTTGATTCAATTTCATTGTACCATATTGTTGAATGTTAATCTTTTTGGGGCAATCATAAATTATATCTTCTTATTTTGACGTCAATAATTCTGCTCTTCTCTGCTGACAGCAATTACGTCCAGCGTGCTCAAACGCTGAATGAACCATCCAAATTTCATTTTCAAGAGTTGTCATGAAAGTTATTTTGTACGATGAGAAAATTATTTGAACATCACTAATTTGTTCTCTTCAATTATGAATTCTTCTTTGTTGATTGCTTTTTCTAAACTACTCTTCTCAGGTTAAAGGTGCACAAACATGACAAAGATTACTGTCTAGTATTCACCCATTGGAACCCCCTAAAAATATTTAGTAACCTTGTCTCAGATCAAAAACTGAATTAGTTTTTACATTTTATACCATCTGACCATGATGCCTCAGTAATTGTTCCGCGTTTCATCAATAATTAACTACCTCCTTCACCACTAAACTTTTGATTTGATCATAGAGAAATATCTTGACTTTTGATATCTGAAGCAAGATATTATTTTCATCCTTATATAGTACGATGAATCTTCCAACATTAGTTATTCTTATCTTAAACGTCGATTATTATATGTGGCTCTTCCAGTGAGGCCATTTTCGCCTCTACTGCTGATGTAGAAAACCTTAAAATGATATAAAAATTATTTGAAAATATTTCACATTTATATCAATGGATTATATAGAAGTATGATATGTACTTGATTGATCGGAGATAATTTGCAAGATGAATCGATGAGGAATATTTCACTGATTAATTTCCTCGCCTTCATTGAGAAACAATTTATTAATAATTATATAAATATAATCATTGGCTGATTCAGTGTTCCTTAATTACATTTTCATAATGTCAATTCATTCTGAAGTGTTATAAATATTTCTAGTTTGGCAAGTGGCAACATCGTATGACCACGTTGAGGTAATATGATCTTTATGAGATCATTAGGGGAGATAACTTTCAAATTGTTTGAAATTGACTTCTGATATGTGGCTTTGAACATGCTATCCTCTGAAGACTTATACGAATGTTACGTAATAGAATTCGTAAATTATACAAATAGTATGAAGTATAATTAGAATTCTATTAGTAATAATGAAGTATAAGTCGAGGAGGATCCCACCCTGCATGACTGCATCAAAACAATTTTATTCCCTCCCGATTATACAGAAGTCAATTTTGAAATGCAGAACTTATTTTGTGGGAATATAGCGCCATCTATCTAGAAATAATCTATTCCGAGGCACATTGTTAGTATTATTATCCCCGACTTAAGCACGAGCTGCCTCTTAGCGCTCAGTGCAATCAAGGAGTTGATCCTGTCGGTACCCATTCTCCTCACCTGGGTTGAGTGCAGCACATGGTGGGTATATTTATTGCAGAAGGAAAACATATCATGCCTGGAATTTGAACCCATGTCCGTCTGATTGAAAGACGAGAGTCGTAACCACTAGACCACGGCGCCCCATTCAAACACATACAACAAATTTGTACAAACCAAATGATTATTTGGTGTGTACATCTTGAAAAATTACTTAAGTGGATTGGAAAGCAATCCTGTTTTTAGTTCTTTACAAGATCTTTGTGTTTTTGTATGATCTTAGCCGTCTTTGAAAAGATGGTTCCTATTCATTGGTTAGGGCCTTTTATAGAGAACTGGTCCTGTGTGGAATTTTGATTGCTTTGAATCCCATTGTGTGAATTTCACTGCCTAACACCTGGGAAATGCTATCCTCCTCGACTTATACTTCATTATTACTAATAGAATTCTAATTATACTTCATACTATTTGTATAATTTACGAATTGTATAGTGTGACAAGGGTAGTACTGCGTGTGAAATGTTTTTCATTTTGTGAAGAGACCGATGATTCTTGAAATATACAACGTATGTGTTCGTTCCCATTAAAATGTTCATTTATTGTAACACCTACAAAATCTGTTTTCTTTTGAGAGGAATATTGTCTATGATTTTATTATAAAGAAATTCAGCAATATGTGAATTTGTATGTTTGAAATACATAAAGTTTGTTTTATCTAGATTAAGTGAAAACTTTGTTTGAAATACATAAAGTTTGTTTTATCAAGATTAAGTGAAAACCATACAGATAGTTTTGTCAATTCACGATTAAATGTATCTAATAAAGTTTCTAAACTATCATGTGAACAAAAAATGTTTGTTTTATCTGCAAATAATACAAATGAAAACATAGGCGTTACAGTAGTCATATCATTGATATATATTAAGAAAAGCAAGGGGCCCAAGATCGAACCTTGGGGAACACCGCATTTTATTGATTGAAAGTTAGATAAAGTATTATTGTTAATCACATATTATTTTCTGTTTGACGAACATCTCTCAAACCATGAAAGTGCAATTATTCGAACTCTATAATTTTCAAGTTTTTAAAGTGAAATGTCGTGGTCGAGGGTGTCGAATGCTTTGCTTAGGTCCATTTTCTTTATTCGCCATTGCATTTGTAATTTTATCGTATATAGTGTATTAAAGCCTGGTCTGTTGAATGTCCTTTCCTGAATCCATATTGGTTTTCATTTATAAAATGAAAAGTTTCTAGGAATATATAAAGTCTGCTGTAAATATTTTTTTCTAATATTTTAGATATGCTGGGAAGAAGAAATACTATTATAGGCCTGCAATTGGTTATTTCATGTGGATTGCCTAAATTTGGAAAGAGGATTTACCTTTGCAATTTGATGGAACCAGGGCGTTTACCGGTGCTGATCGATAGATTAAAAACATGACTAAAATGAGAAGCAATATAATTTATGACATGTTTAAGTAGAAAGTGCTTATTCTATCATGCCCTTGTGATTAGCTTGATTTGAGATGTTTGTTATTTCATATTATTTCCTGAACATTTGTGGGTTTAAAGAATAACAAAGAATTAGTGGGTGTGGGAGGAAATTTTGCAAAATTTTGGTTTGCTCTGTAAAGTTGATTTGCCGAAGAGGGTCCTATGTTAACAGTACATAAATTAAAGGTACTAGTTACATCTTCTGAATTTATCGCGATATCATGAACTGTGAAATTGTCTTTGAATAACATTTTGGGTTATTTGCCAATCAGATCATTAATGATCTCCCATGTGGCTTTCATATTTGATTTAACTCTGATAAGTTTTCGGGATAAAAAGATTTGCGAGCAGCCCGAATTATATTCGTTAGTCTATTTCTATACATTTTATATTCCTTTTTGTTTTCAAGAGAAGGGTTCTTTAAAAAAAATGTTTTGTATAGTTCATTTCGGGTATTTATGGATCGTAGAATTGCTACAGTAATCCATAGCATTTTCGTTTTCCTTTTTTTGGTAGGTGATACCAGATTAATTTCTTTTTCGTAATGTGTCTCTAATATTTTGTTAAAATTTATGTATGCTGTATTTGAATCAGACTCATGAAAATCATCCAACCATTCTTCACTTGCACTTTTAAATGATTCAATATTATTAGGCGATTATTTTCTGTACATTATCGAATTCGGCGTATTTTCTTTTGAAATATGTGTTTGCATAATAGAAAAACCGGTAAATGATCAGATATATCATATAATATTAATCCGCTGGAAGTATCTCTGTTTAATATATTTGGAAAAATGTTGTCGATAAATGTTAAGGAATGGCTATCAATTCGGGTCCGTTTATCTATGTGGGGTTAATAACCAAATGAATGCACAGTGTGTAGGAATCTATCATTTTCATTATTTTGAGATAACAGATCAACCCGTTAAATATATTTATTTCTCTTCTTTTGTGATGGTATGGAGGCATGTTTCGAGGTCTTTACAAATATAATTCACTTTACCATGAGGGGTATACAAATCAACCCAATAATTATAATTTTCGTTCAGGATTCATGATTTCTATCAAACAAGAATAAAGTTTCACTTTGTTTAATATTTCTGTTTTATCTTTATCTGCAAATGTTCACTGATGTAGAATGCAAAACCGCCTCTTCTTTGTTCTTTACGATCTCGCCTAATAAGATTGTAGTTTTGCTAATTGAATATGTTAGGTAAAATATTGTGAAGCCATGTTTCCGTGACACCAATAATGGAAAATCTGAAATTATTTATAGTAAGAAGTAACGATTCCAATGATTCAAAATTCTTGTTCAAATTTCGAGCATTTATGAGAAGCAAACTGAAATTATGTTATATGTCTCTATAAAACCTAGAAGTAAATTCTTCATTTGAGTAGTAGTCATTATCAGATGGTGTATTTGTAATACAAATATAAAAAAATATCAATTTCACTATTAAAAGGGAAAGTTTGATATTACCAAACACTTAGATTATAAGTATAATTGATTTGCATGTAACTTTTCTGAACCGGACCTATATGATATTGATGGTAAAAAAGACGAAAGAAGAGTGAAATAAAAAACAACTGATGAAGGATTAATGTAGAGTAGGTGTTCCTGTTGAAGGTGCTGCTGCTGCTGCTGCTGATATTGATGGTGATGATGATGACGACGATGGTGATGATAGTTGTGGCGGTGATTGGAGGATCGTAATCCTACAACCGGAAAATGGGTAATGAATTTTCATAACGGAAATTCAATGAGCACTCAAATTCAGTTATGAGTAACTCCGCCATTATATGGAACTAAAGGAACCTTTTAAACACAGTGTAACAGTGCCACAAAACCAGATATCGAGCAAAATATAAACTTAAATAAATTTATACCGTAATTTAATTGGTCATCGTTATCACGATCTGTCTCAAGAGGTCAAAATAAATGTAAAATCTAAGAATTATTATTTGTTAAGTTTTTTAATATTTGAAACTAGATGCCGAATGTTAATTATCTCACTCCTTTTAGACTCACTCATTTCATTTTAATTATGATTTAAAAATATAAGAAAAATAACATAAATAACACGGATTTATTAAGAAGATGCAGTTAGGTATTCATTATACAGGGCTGAACACCTGCATTATTTTTATTTGTATATGTATATAAAGGAAAGATATTCGTGTATATATCAGTTGAAAATCTATCCTGTAAAATAGTCTCCGAAAGGATTGGCCAAAGTAATTAGAGTGTTGGTAAATATGTTATGCCCTCGTCGATAAAAGGTCACAGTCAACAAATTTTTGAAAGGAATTGGCAAGTAATTTTTATTATAGTGACCATCGAGTGGTCAATATTTTGCCTCGTATTCACTCTAACATTGAATAAAATGTCCAAACCTCTATTTAAAATTGTATTTTTTTTCCAGAAAATAAGAATAATTATTATTAACATTGATTTTTTTAAAGAAATGATGAAAAGAGTTCAATCTGCTTAATTAGTCAATCTCACATTGATTGACAGGAGCATTAGTTGAGTACGTGTAGTTAATAAATAGGCCTACCTGCCAATAGAAACTACACGAGTGGGTATAATTATTACTATGGTTATCATTAACATGGTATTTTTTCAAAGAATTAATGAAAAGTCTGCTTAGTCTATCTCACATTGATCGGCATGAGCTATTGTTGGGTGTAGTTAATAAATACATGCCAATAAAAACTAAACGAATGAGTATAATTATTATTACCATGGTATTTTTTCAAAGAATTAATGAAACGAATTTAATATGAAGTCTGCTTAGTCAATCTCACACTAATTAGCAGGAGCTATTGCTGTTGGGTGTAGTTAATAAATACATGCCAAATTAGAAAGAAACAGTCACGGCCGTTGTACAACACATTTTTGAATTGATGGAGAAACGAGATAAAATGAAACAGAAGGCAAAAGTTAATAACAGTGATCTAAATCGGAAAAAAATAAATAGTTGAAAAATAAAGTTACAAATAAAAACAAAAAAATACAAAAATAAAAAAATAAATATATTTTTGTGAAAAGCTGACCGAGACTAAAGACAGAAACAAAATTTTGCGAACTATGAAATCTCTCCTATCCAACAAAACTTATCCGTTATCTATTTCGAGTCTGTCTCATGATACTTGTGAAACTACAAATCATTAAAAAAAATCATTTGCCAGTGTTGCCAATGTTTTACATGCAGGTAATGATGCTTATACCTCACAAATGTGTAATGTTGCAAATAATGATATGGGCAACCTGTTGCCTAGTCGTTATGAAATCAATTCTAAATTATCGACAGTTTCTGCCACAGATGTATTGAAATAAATACAGTCTTAAAGGTCAAGTCCACCCCGACAAAATGTTGATTTGAATAAAAAGAAAAAAAATCCAACAAGAATAACACTGAAAATTTCATCAAAATCGGATATAAAATAAGAAAGTAATGACATTTTAAAGTTTTGCTTAATTTCACAAAACAACTATATGCACATCCTGGTCGATATGCAAATGAGGAGACTGATGACGTCATCCACTCACTATTTCTTTTGTATTTTCTTACATGAAATATGACATATTCTAATTTTCCACTCATTGTCAAGTGAAACAACGATTAATTCCTCCCTGAACATGTGGAATTAGCATTGTTTAATACTGTATGGTTCAGTCAAGTTGGCCCTTATCGTCAAATGAGTAAAAAATGAAATATTGTATAATTCAAACAATAAAAAGCAAAATATTTGGGTGAGTGATGGACATCATTGACCGACTCATCTGCATGTCACTGAGTTGTGCATATCACTGTTTTGTAAAAAAAAATAAGGGAAACATTAAAATGCCATACCTTTGTTATTCTACATCCGATTTTGATGAAATTATCAGCGTTCTGCTCAACTCAGTGATATACAAATGAGAAAGTCGATGATGTTACTCACTCACTATTTTTTTTGTTTTTTATTGTTTGAATCATACAATATTTCAATTTTTACGAATTTGACAATTAGGATCCCCTTGCTTGAACCACAAAATGTTAAAATAATGGAATTCCATGTGTTCAGGGAGGAATGAAACTTAGGTTCACATGACAATGACGAGAAAATCAAAATATTTCATATTTCATATAATAAAATACAAAAAAATAGCTCATTTGCATATCGAACAGGATGTGCATATAACTGTTATGTGAAATTAAGCAAAACTTTAAAATGTCATAACTTTCTTATTTAACATCCGATTTTGATGAAATTTTTAGTGTTATGCTTGTTTGAGTTTTCTCTTTCTATTCAAATCAGCTTTTTGTTTGGGTGGACTTGTCCTTTAAGAATAGGAAATCAGTTGGCTGGACGGAATCAGTTATATGTATCAAAAACTTGTGCAACGGATATTTATAAAATAATTGCATATGGGGTAGTTTCATCCCCATGGAAAATTGCAAAAATTACACCACTGCAGAAGAGGCAATAAATGTGAGCCGGATAATTACAGGTCATATCATTATTGCCTTGTGTCTCGAAGCTTTTAGAGAAGGTTGTTCAAAATCTATTACTCCGTTACTTGAATAACAATGATTTATTATTAGTTAGCAAACAATCGGACTGTAGGTCGAAACACTCCACAACTACTGCCATAATCCGATGAGGTGGCTGATGAATGGCCTGCACTTCCACTTTCTGGACTGAGCTACCCCGGGTGAGCTACCACCAATTTTCACAATCTTGTATCATGTTGCACCACTAGCACGTACCACAGGCACAATGACCAACACCGCACATCATATGGCATCTCCATCATCAGAAACTCTTACAACTCTACTATAGCCCAGCAATAGCAGTAACTTGAATGCACTTCCACCATTCGTAATACTGCGCAACCTTCCTTGCACCACCAGTCCCTTGGCTGTACTGCTACTGTACCAATTTTCACCGACTTGCACCACATTGCACCATAGGCACAATGACAAACACCAAAAACCAGTAAACTTCCACTGTCCAAAAGCATTAAAGCGTTCTGACAGCAGTAATCGCCTTCACTTCCTCCATTCATAGACTGTGTAACCTGGCACCAACAATTGTTTGGCTGAACTCCCATCAACATTCGACTTGCACCACAATGACCAACATTGCACCCAGAACAACCCAGAGCAACTTTGGCAACAACTCTCTAGCAACCACCTTCTACCTGGTCGACAGTGGGAATGTACTACCTTCATCCTCCAGCATCCACAAGGCCGTCTATCTTGCCTGCACAATCACTTGCGCTACTACTTCCTGGACTGAACTGCCACAACTTTCACCATCTTGCACCACCACATGTACCACCTCCAGCCATCTAATAAGCCAGTTCACGGTTAGCCCATGATCAACTTTTCTCAAATGACCCTTGTGATTTTTCATTAGGATAAGCACAATCAGTTTCAAATGTAGATGTTGCGTAAGCTTTGCCGGTAGAGTATTCAAATTTTAAGAACAAAAGGCATTGTATAGACCAGGTGACTAGAATAGTACATCAGGGATAAAGTTTGGAAATCTGTTTTACTGTCTGCCTTTGGCACATTTGACTATTGTTTAGGCTACTGTCAAATACCAGTGATTATGAAGGCTCTATTTATTACTCTTCAGCTTGGATGAGATAAATATTTTGAAAGGAATACATGAATAATCATCAAATCACAAATGCCTATGTCAGTGAATTTGAAAGCCACCTTCATGGCTGTCTCCAATGACCTTTTTCTGCTCGTGCGCAGTTTACAACCGTGAACAGGCTTATTAATGTACACTACAACGTCCTACAACCAACATGAGCTAAAGGGAATGATTAAATTTGGTAACTTGTGTATAAAAGAAGACTAACTCCAACACTTCATAGTTTTTACATATATGTATTTATTCATGTTTCAAAAGTACCTCATTATTATACATTCAATATCAATACTGGGCATTCTGAGGATATTAAGACGATGAAATGTATACACACACTGTGGTAAAATATCGTCCATTCAAAAGATTTGTTCAATATACAGAACTAATTTGTTTGGGTAATGTTTTTAAATGGAATTTCTTATGAAGGGGGTTTCAAATTATGCCTAACAGAAGGTAATTGAAGCACTGACATAGCAACAAACCTTGCCCATGACTCATTGAAAGTGCCATTATTCTATATTGGAAGCTTCCCAGTGACAGCAGAAATGTTACAGAGCTCTGAAGTGAGACTAAATTGGACTGAATTATACATAACCAGAATCTTCTACTGTTTTTTTGTATATCCAGTATAAATTCTTTGCTTGAATTTTGCTATTAATGTGCAATTCCACTGCATCTATAAGCTCCATTCAACCGAGACAAAATAAATTCTTGTGCTTTGATCAGAGCATGGATGTAGAAAAGGAAGGAGTACCATCTCACTCATTTCACTTAAAGCCATGTTTGATGTTGCAGGGATCAATATATCAGGCATAAGCTTCATCAGCTTTTTCTTACATATCGTAGAAAAAGATTACTACCATACTGGCCACATACAATAGGAAATATGCTTTTGCAATGATAGGTACTTTTTGCTACCTCTGGTCGGATATATGAGCAGACACATTGCTAACCTTTACGGGAAGAGCAAAAATATTTTTTGCAATTCTTATTGAAACATGATTTGAAATTACTCAACTGGGCGCATGTGGCCGCAACTGTGACACATAACATTGCAAATGGGTGTATTCCCTGAAACTACATGTTATTTTACCTCTTTTATAATGAGGAAGTGTGTGGAAATTTGTAAATCTTGATTTTAAAATTGTCAAATTCTGAGGTTTTTCACATTTTGAAACTATTATCACACAATATTTCACCCAATTTCAGGACATACTAAGACTTTGACATATATTTTGTCATGTGTTTAATATCCCCATTTTGTGATCAAATAAAATTGGAAATATTTCACAATTATCTATTTTTAACACAAATCACTTTTCAGTTTGACCATGAAACTGGCGACATCACAAGTCGCCACCATAGGCTACAGTGCACCTGTGTATTCTTTTCTTTATAAATCAAAAGCTACATTAATTAATTTGCATTTCATTGTCACTCCATCCTTTTTACCTCCATGATTAGAAGCTTCCCAGCTATGGCAGCCATGTTACAGAGCTCTTAAGTGAGACTAAATTGGACTAAATTGTACTAACCAGTATCTCCAACTGTTTTTCACATATCCAGTATAAATCCTTCGCTTGAATTCCACTATTATGTGTAATTCCACTCCATGCGTAACCTCCATTCAACCGAGACAAAATAAATTCTTGTGCTAGGATCAGAGACACACATCGTTACGACCTGTTTGGAAGTCTTTCAGAAACATCTCAGCCATTACTAGTTACTTTTTTTAATATTTATCTAAATTGGCTAATGAGAAATGATACAATTAGCATTACTGAAATGTTCAAGGAGCTGCAGAACCATATATAAACACATTTTGTTAACTATGGCATGTCATGGTTTGAATCCCAGCCATGGAGTGTTTTCCTTCAGCAAGAAATTTACCCTCATTGCATTGCACTAAACCCAGGTGAGGCGATGGGTACCCGGCAGGAATAATTCCTTGAATGCGCCGAGCGCTGGAAGGCAGCTCGAGCTAAAGCCAAAGTGACAATAATTTGCGCCTCTGAAGAGATTATTTCTAGATAAATGGTGCTATAAAATGTTGTTTATTATTATAGTGAATGTTATATCAAGCTCTTGCACAATAAATCGACGAGTAACTGGCCCAAAGAAGAGGCTAAGTGTGAGGCCAAAGTTACTACAGAACCCTTGTTACACAAAGCTGAATGCTTGATTGGAGAACCGATCTTTTATTGCTTGATGTGCAATGAACCATACAAAATCAATTGTATGATCGATCGCTAGGCTTCTTGACACAGGCCCCTGGCGTTCCAACAAAATTTCACATTGTATTAAATGATTAATTTCAAACAGTGGCAAATGGCATATTATGAACTCAAATGTATGTTTCAAGGTGAACCCCAGGATAGCAGTTTGTATTTTCCATTCGTAACGGATTATTTCAGACATACAATTTTAACAAAATGAACATTCAACTTACAGAATGGAAGAAGTGTACCACCCCGCTATTGATGCTGATGACAAGCTGAAACTAGAACCAGTAATAATTATGAGTCATGTGAAAGAAACCACTCTACTCCAATATGATACTAGTGGTCACTAAACATCAATATTAGCATTTAACTGATGTTCAAAGTGGACCTAGGAATGACCGATAGGGGAACCCAAAAAGGCCCCTATTTATCTTTGAAAAAGTGATGTCGCTATTAATAAAATTGTGATTTCACATACACATGATAGTTTAATTCCTAAGACTATTACTGTTGTATAACAACAATCACTTTTGAAAATAGGATAGGTGGACCAAAAGCTGGAAAATCTACAGTAATAGCAAGGCTTCCAATGATATTTAAGTTGAGCGAGAAGGAAAATATTGTATGAAATCTACTATCACTAAAATCAGAGCAAATTGTCCCCTCTCTCATAGCAATAGAGTAACAATGCTTCATTATCGTTGATTAATTGTCTTTGTTTTATGCGTAAGAAATGGTGTAAAACAAATTAAAGGAAGAATAAAAATGAATTCTTATGCTCTTGAACTATTAAAACAAAATCTTCTACACAAGGCAAATAAAGAAAAACTGAGGCTTGAAATCCTTTCATAAGGAAAATATATGTATATTCAGGAAAATAACAGCATCATGTACTAAAAGGACATAACACAGTTACCAAGTATGTAGTATATCAAACTCTAACATGTAATTGCTACAATGCCAGCAATTCTGATAATTATATTCAGCCCAAACTTCATGTCACTGTTATATTAAATTTAACATATTTTCTATAAAAAAAATATGATCATGAAAGTCTCGTTAACATACGGTGAGACAAAGAACAGAGCACTTTTTCTTTCATGATGTTCAGAAGTAGAGAGACAAATCACCTCATTTATGCAAATCAACTTGCTTTACATGTTTAAAGTCACCAAACTTGTCAAAAAATGTCATTCTGGTGGCACGAGTCACGTTCATAAATCATTTTTATGCAAGATGAGTTTGTCCGCAAAACAAGCTCAGCTTTGACCAATTACAGTATACAGTACTTTACGCTAACCTGTTTTCTTGTATCTGATTGGAAAAAAGCTTATCGAGGCCTTATGGCAGAAAGCTTTGGCAGAAAGCTTTTGCTCCTAAAGGCCAAAAGATTTTTACTTGCACCTTGGCTAGACAACAAATTTTATTTATCACTTTACTTCCTTTCCACATGTTCCTGCAACTACAACTTTTCTGCACAAGTGCGACAAAGCTTCGACTCTACAAGAAGGATGTACTCTAATGGAAGAAAAAGAAGAAAAACGTGGGTTTTTTTTTCATGCCTTACATGTATGTCCCGTTCTCTTTGTACAGAAAATGTTATTAAACTTTGTGACACCATATCTGACAGAGGCTGCACAAGGTTACAACATATATTGCGAAACAAACCTGCTAAGTTTATTGTGTTTACACTATATCTTTTGGTCTCAAGAAATTGTACAAAGTCTTATTGACAAACTAATGTACATGTATAATGATGATTTCATTATGATGTCACAAACCATGGTATATGTGACAAGCTTTACACAACTGGATTGGATCAAACATCTTACTCTTTTGTACTAGAAAAAAAAAAGTTGATTTATGCAGTTTGATGTTAACTTGCAACAAGAGTCTCTTGCATCTTCTCCCTTTTTTTCAATTTGTAAACAAAAAGTACTGCTGAACTTTGTCATATCTGAATAAGCCTATAGCAACATGACACTGTCTAAATTCACAAAGAAAGTTCAGATATTCCATCTAGAAAGCTGGCAAATGGCTTTAGAGCTGGTTTGACTTCAGCCTCAAGAAAATTGGTGACCTGAAATAAATGAGAGAACACATGAAATATAAAGGTAAGGATCATAACAGAGTCTGAATAAAATGATGAACTGGAGGAGGTGCTTATCACATGTACTCATGAGAATTGACCAATGTGCAGAGTCAATATGCCTCCACCACAATATAGACCCTTTTAATCTCTGACATTTCAAAATACAAGTATGCAAATGTAAATTAAGTTAAAATTTGATAGTTATTGGGTCTTGGCCTGCATAATTATATGTAATTAACAATAAGTCATTACAATAGATCTCTACAACATTCAACATTTGACTCTGTGAACAATCAATGTCCCATAAAAGTTTTGCGAGGCACAAATGATATAAACGAAAAAGAGAGTTGGTGATGCATTATTCTGTCTACGTATATTCCATAATTTGCATCAAATTGATTCATCCATAATTTGGTAATTATTTTGATTAGAAATTGGCTCTTGAATTATAAGAAGTCACAATGATCACAATTTCCCATGTTCAAGGTAAAGTGAAAACACATAAAAAGAAGGAAAAATAGAAAATTTCATAATCCAATAGAATACGTAACAACAAGTGTGTAGCATCATTGGCTACTGCACTGTATACCAAAAGTGCCATGCTTTTAATAGCTGAGGAAACGGGATAAATAAATAAAAGCCTCAAATTTGGTATTTTTCACAAAATTTTGATAAATTTGTCAGCATTGTGCTTTTTGTTAATTTTTCCCTACTTTCTTATTGAGGTACACCATAGACTTGGCTATTAAACAACAATTGTTTCTCATCATGAGAACGAAAAAAAAGATGAACCGATAAATAGATGGTCGGACTAATAACTGACAACAAATGGCTCTCAACTATGGTGAGCCAAGACACAACAATATTCTTGGAGAGCATTTCTGTTCTCAAGACTATATCATAGAAAAGCAACAGAATTAATAAGTCTTCTCATATAATTCATTGACATGTAATTAGGGAATTTGTTTAGTTAGCACTTACCTGTTCTGGAGCTCTGCCCACAAAAGTGGAGGGATCAAGGAGCTTGTCTAGTTGATCGTGAATAGGTGAAAAATAGGATGACCGCCTGATTCTATCTACGAGGTCATTGTCTCCTCCTTCTTGCTTGACCACTGCAGCTGCTTCTTGTGACATTGTGCGGATATGCTCATGGCAATCCTACGAAAACAAAGTTCGGACAAACTGAAGATATATTTCCTCCAAACAGCAGACTTCATTTGTTTTTGCATTTTGACAACGTTAAGGATAAACCAACCTTTGGGCAGCAATAGGCTTTGTAGACTTTTGGTAAGTATGCTATTCCTATTTATCTATTTATGATTCCTTGTAGTTGTATAGGGTAGCAATGGAAGTGACAAAACTGATTTCCACATTATATACATACAAGTGGTCGATCAGAAGATGATACAAGAAAAAAAAGGAAAGATTCAAGATATTTCGAATTTCCTTCAAAATCATTAAAATTATCTGGAGATATCTACCCCCCAAATTACAACACAGTAATCTACTATTTCTTTGATTACATGGGTGATTTTGTTTCATTCTACATATCCCATATATTCAAATAAAACATGTTTTGTGTGTGATTGATTTATCAAACTTTACCCTGGTAAACAATGCCAAATGTTAAGAGAGATAGCAACAAAATATGTCATCATAGTGTCCTAAAGACATCAAATATCATGCAGATGTAGGGTTTTACAGGCATTAACACTTCAGAGGACAATTGCAGACACCACAGTCAGAAGGCAAATTATTCGATCTCGTTTTTTTATAAATAAAGCTTACTGACATTTCACCATGAAAAAAATCACCCTTTTTCTATAAGCATAGGATAATTTTAATACTTTGACAAGCCTACAAGATCATCATTATTCAACTAATATGAATGTCATTGTGCGTCATTGTGCAAAATGGACGTATTCCAAGGGTGCGCTTGATAACCATGTCTTGTGTACAGTATCTTCCATTTTGATGTCACAAAAGAAACATAACTTGTGATATTAGCTTGAGCTTTTTATTGCAATACAGGCTACAAAAGGCAGATTAGTGTAGTGTCTCATTTTAACAAAGAGGGTTAATGTTACACGATCGGTAAATCCATAGCCAATCAGTATTTTATGGAGTATATTAAAACAATGTAAGATTCAATTTTTTTTTTCATTAAATACTTGCAAATTATGCAGACACAGCAGTCTTGGCTGCAGTTGAAAAAATGATTTTTTTTTTTTGCAAAGAATCCCATATTAAGCCCAGGAATATGCTGCCAACATTTCTATTTACATTACTTAAGGACAAATGTTGGCAGCAAAATCCTGAACTAAACCCGAATACATTTCCCAGAGGGTAGCAAACTACACAGGATCTTCACTACAAACTGTCAAGGTCAGTAACAGTTTAAATGAAAAGCATGCAGTCGGTAGTAAAATCACAGGTGTAAGGATGTCAAAGGCATTACAGAACCATCAGGAGAGAAGTTGTAATTGAAATTGTAGAGTGAAAGACGACTGCCCTCTGCAGGGCGAATGCTTAAGGCGACCGTCTTCAAGGCTACCATCATCCATGGTCAAAATGATGAAACCCTATAGGTTTATTTTGGTCTGAGGGGAATCTTTAAGGAGACTGAAACCACACTAGATCAATCCGCGAGGAAAAATACGAAAACGAAACAGGCCTTTCAAATAACAACTGAGGTCTACAATGGAAGGGGACAAATCACAAGATTCATGGGACATCTTGAAGAGATTAAACCTAGGAAAGAGAAAAAGTGGGATGTGCAATATGTGCAAACTAGCAATAGCAATAAATAAGGGAACTCAATCCACAATCACTCGGAGATAATTACAAGTGCCGTTACAAAAGAAAACAGCAAACCATGCAGACTGACATCCCATGCATTGGTCCACAATTGGGCTGCAAGTATTGCTGATCTCGAGTAAGGTTAACCTTCATGCTTAACCTTACTCTGGGCAATACTTACAGACCTTACAATCGTGATGAAGGCCATGTGCCCGAAATCTTGACAAAGACTGGTACCCATCTTGCTACGGCCCTCTCCGTACTCTTGATGTCAAATATGCGTGTGTGTGAGAGGGTGGGGGTGTGTGTGTTTGTCTCAGGAAATACATAATCGGTGGGTCAATTATTTCAACCCTTCACCCATTAGCAAATAGCAAGTGTGTGTAAGGTGTATTATTTCTATCCTTTGGACAATAGAAGCATTTTCTACAGTAGGACACGTGTTTTGATGCAGAATCTTATGGCAAACATGTTAGGGATTACACATGTTCAAATCTTCATCAAAGTCGATCCAAAAAGTATCTGATTCCAAATGGACAGGCAGCTTTGGGTGGTTCAGTGAACACAGGGTGGGGCAATTTCACACAAAGGGTGAGTTCCTAACGCAGTGTGCATAGCTTTACAAAATGGACAAAACAGAAAAATTTATAAAAACAAGTGGAATGCCTGTGGAGGTCTCACCTGCATCATGCGATTCAATATAGCAGCAGTGCTGACTTTGAAAACTACTATCAATTTTTCACAAAAAACACCATTCATATAATGAAACAATACTACCTTCATTGACATTTGACCTTGATCATGTGACCTAAAACTTGTCAGTGAAACTTGATTACCCCTATATCCACATTTTATACACTATATCTATAAAATTTGAAAGTAATGACAGCAATCTAATAATTACCTCTAAAATGGCCAAAGTTCAATGACCTTACATGACCTTTGACCTTGATCATGTGACGCGAAACTTGCACAGGATGTTCAGTGATACTTGATTACTCTTATGTCCAAGTTTCATGAATCAGATCTATAAACTTTCAAAGTTATGATGGTAATTCAATAGATACCCCCATTATGGCCAAAGTTCATTGACCTTTGACCTTGGTCATGTGACCTGAAATGCGCACAGGATGTTCAGTGATACTTGATTACTCTTATGTCCAAGTTTTATGAACTAGACCAATAAACTTTCAAAGTTATGATGGTAATTCAACAGATACCCCCAATTTGGCCAAGGTTCATTGACCCTAAATGACCTTTGACCTTGGTCATGTGATGTGAAACTCAAGCAGGATGTTCAGCGATACTTGATTACTCTTATGTCTAAGTTTCATGAACTAGGTCCATATATTTTCTAAGTTATGATGACATTTCAAAAACTTAACCTTAGGTTAAGATTTTGATGTTGATTCCCCCAACATGGTTTAAGTTCATTGACCCTAAATGACCTTTGACCTTGGTCATGTGACCTGAAACTCAGGCAGGATGTTCAGTAATACTTGATTAACCTTATGGCCAAGTTTCATGAACTAGGTCCATACACTTATTAAGTTATGCTGTCATTTCAAAAACTTAACCTTAGGTTAAGATTTGGTGTTGACGCCGCCGCCGCCGTCGGAAAAGCGGCGCCTATAGTCTCACTCTGCTATGCAGGTGAGACAAAAAGAAAAACGGCATAAAGTGGCTACAAAATGGCCAAGTTGCTAACTGTCTATAAGGTTACAGAAGGGACGTGGCACACCTATATGGTTTTTCTCAAGAGTGTAATTAAACTAGACGTCACACTCACAATACATCCACTCTCTCTCCTACCTGTCTGCTGCCACCTGCCTTCACCATAGCCATGATGATGTTCTCTGTAGCCATGAAAGGAAGCTCTTGGAGTATATGGCGCTCAATCACCTGCAAGTATTTTGAAGAAAATTGTCATGAAAAGTATTTTCAAGAGTCTTTCTAAAAATTTGTGAATATCATGTCTCGAGGATCTCAGCCTAAAGCCTAATACCTTTATTACATTCCATCAGTGAAAAAACAAATATGGCTCAGGGCAATTTTGCCCCCAAAATGCTCAAAACAGCCCTGAAAATTCCCATTAACTGTAATATTTTATATAGGATATTTTTCCTGTTCTCTAGAATTACCCAGTAAGTTATGAAAAGTAGCCCTAAAAAACAAAAACTAATTTAATCTCTGCATTCCATCATTAACATAAATAGGAAAGCTGTAAACTGCATCCGGGCTCGGTGGTCTGTGAAACACTATCCTACATGTCGACACAAAAGCAGATTACAAATGAGTCTGTTATGGAAATGAATAGATCCATTTGCAAATTCAAACCGAAGCACCACTGGCTACCAAGCACTGTGCAGCCCATCTGGCCATGTTATTGTCGCAACAAAATGTCCGTGTAATCAAGCTACAGGTCAACAGACAGTTGCTGAATTCAAAGGGATTTTTTTTTTACAATGACTATCAAATATATTGATATTAGCACTCAGGATGAGGCCAGACTTCCCAAGGAAGGTCGATGCTCAGGCCATTCTTCATTTGGCATACATGGTCTATTGTGGGCTTAAAGCTTTCAGATTTCATCAGACAATTGATCATTTGAAAATTCAAAGCTTACCAAAGTGTACTGACCTTTTTTTTTAATTGATTGACTCTGTGAGAAAATATGCATTTGATCATTGATCAGGGCCCCCGTCTTACAAAGAGTAATGATTGATCTAATCAACCTCAACTATATGGAAATCCATCAATGTCATAATTTTTCATACAGGAAATTTGAACAACGTCCTTTGTAAGCAAAGAAATGCACACTGAATTCTAAATTCTGAAAAAGTGATGAACATACATATATATCCAGAAAATATTCTGAACAAATATGCTTTTTAGATGTTGAAGTTACTGGCTTTCCATGGTTGTGGTTCATCAGACCAATCTCAACTCTTTGTAATACGGGATCCAGATTTAATATCCTCTCTTGGTAATCTTAATCCCTTTCTTTACAAGGGCACTTCATACAGAGTAGGTGAGAGGGTAGGGGTGGAGTAGAGGAGAGGTGAAAAGAGATAACAAGTGGAATGCCTCTGGCCGTCTCACCTGCATCACGCGATTCAATATAGCAGCAGTGCTGATTTTGAAAACTACTATAACTCGCACAAGATGTTCAGTGATACTTGGTTACTCGTATTTCCACGTTTTATGAATTAGACCAATACACTTATAGAGATATGATGGCAATTCAACAAATACCCCCAACGTGGCCAAAGTTCTTTGACCTTACATGACCTTTGACCTTGATCATGTGACCTGAAACTCGCACAGGATGTTCAGTGATACTTGATTACTCTTATGTCCAAGTTTTATGAACTAGACCAACACATTTTCAAATTTATGGCTGTAATTCAACAAATACCCCAATTTGGCCAAAGTTCATTGACCCTAAATGACCTTTGACCTTGATCATGTGACCTGAAACTTGCACAGGATGTTCAGTAATACTTGATTACTATTATGTCCAAGTTTCATGAATCAGATCCATAAACTTTCAAAGTTATGATGGTAATTCAACAGATACCCCCAATTCGGCCAAAGTTCATTGACCCTAAATGACCTTTGACCTAGGTCATGTGTCGTGAAACTCATGCAGGATGTTCAGTGATACTTGATTAACCTTATGTATAAGTTTCATGAACTAGGTCCATATATTTTCTAATTTATGATGACATTTCAAAAACTTAACCTTAGGTTAAGATTTTGATGTTGATTCCCCCAACATGGTCTAAGTTCATTGACCCTAAATGACCTTTGACCTTGGTCATGTGACATGAAACTCAGGCAGGATGTTCAGTAATACTTGATTAGCCTTATGGCCAAGTTTCATGAACTAGGTCCATATACTTTCTAAGTTATGCTGTCATTTCAAAAACTTAACCTCAGGTTAAGATTTGGTGTTGACGCCGCCGCCGCCGCCGTCGCCGTCGGAAAAGCGGCGCCTATAGTCTCACTCTGCTATGCAGGTGAGACAAAAACAGAGAGAAACTAAGAGAGAGACAACAATTCTCGCTACCCCAAATAGGAACAAAAATCTCATAATGCGCGAGACGAGATAATTTTCACTCCGTCGGGTCGTCATCACCACTTCCGGTTAAGAGTCATGCTCGCGCGAGGTTCGCGATACTGAGTTTTCCACCACGCTGAAATCGATGCCAATCAGCGTAATATGTACAGAGTATAATACTTTTTATTACATTTGGTCAGTTTTGATTCCATTTAAATTATAAATAAAAATAAAAAATATATTTCACGTGAAAATAATTTTTATTCATTTTTTTATTTGGTTAAAAAAAAATCAAACAAATAATGAATATCTTAAAATGTTGCATTTAGCGACCGGCCTGACATCACGATCGTATTCAACTAGACGCTAAATATATACAGCATTCATTTCGTTCAATTTTTCGTCGACCACAAAATGGATAAAAATCAGTTTCGGAACTTAAAAAAATCTTAACTGACAGATGAATACCGTGCAATGGAAAGCGTCGGGCAGAATTAGTGACTTTAGCAGAAAAGGCTGTAAAACTGTTAAACTGTATCGTAAAAGAGAGGGTTGTGATCACGAACTTTCCGAGCGAAAGCGACGTTGTGTTGTTGTGCATGACGGACGACACTGTTGATCTGAATGGCAAAACAGTGCATTGGACTTCCGAACAGGAAGTTGTAATACCGAAAAAGCTATCCCATAATGCAATGCACGTTACAGGGATTTTCCCGGATCTCGGCGAAATCGCTATTTGGGGTAGCGAGAATTAACAAGGGGTATTATGCTAACCTTGAGGTATACAACCATTCCTTCAGAAATGTTCTGGAGCGTGCTGAGTAGGACATCTGCCGTCAAGAACGCTTCTGCTATACATATCCTCCTGAAGATGATGGGAATAATGTAAGATTATACATTGATTAAAGTATTTTTTTCTGAGGACACTTACGCATTGAATGAAATCTAAAATATTCATATCTCTAGTGAACATAGACAGTAAACAACACTGACAAGCATGATCAATTGACTGGGACGGTGCTTCGCTGATTCACTGATTCTAAAAATCCCTATTATCAGTGTCTGGAATCTACAAAGAACCTAGCAAGCAAGAAACTAATATGGAAGTTAGTCATTCGTAATACTAGCTCTGTCTTCATAAAACCGAATCTATCCACGCCCGAGATAACCCATCAATGGAATTATACTGAAGTGGAGGCTGTCCTATCTTTAAGTGACAAAGTGACGGACCTCAGGTTACAGACATCTGGTTTAACACACAATCAGTAACCGGCTTACTAGGTTTTGTTCCCTGTACATAAGCAGATTAATTTCTTATAATTTTTTCCTTGTTGGTGGATGAATATAGTCCATGGGCTTGTATTTACTAAGCTAAGCAATTGTTCATTTACATGTAGTATATTTCTATGCTAGCTTGCATATAACAATCACAGAAATCAAGCACATAAATCAACCATATGACCTGCACAACACTTTGATTATGGTGAGCGGGTTAGCATTCCAAATTGTATCAAATCCCTCTCAAAGTGTTTGCCCAAACAACTCTTTTTTAGTACTCTTTATGTTTACCAGTACATGGTGCATGATTAGTTGACAATTTCTTTCCACTTTTTTCTTGCAAGTTTGTACCAGAACACTAACCAAACTAATGTTGTAACCCGCACCCGTTGCGGTACGGGTTAACCTGCCGGTATGCCCCCGATCGCGGGTTGCGGGCCGGGCCGAGTTCATTCTCAAACCCGCAGACCGTCATACGAAAAAAAGGGAGAAGTAACGACGCATAATAAAAACATTAACAATGAAAATTGAGTTAGGATCATGTGCTTCTTACGTGGCGGATTCTTTTAAAGACGTAGATATTTCCTTTTAAAATATGCCGGCGTATTTTTGTCTTGTGAACAGGACTGAGACAGTTCGACATAATATTAATACATCGAGTTGCTCTTTCAAAGGAGCGCCAGTGCAGCGCAGTCAGAGAAAGAATTTTTAACGACTGGGAGAGGGGGAGAGAGAGATAGAGAGAGAGGGGATGTGTTCGGAGAATGTAAACAGAAGCCAGAATACATTGCGTAATCAGGTCTGGCAAGGAGCGAGTGATAGGCCACGTGGCAGAAAAAGAAATGTTTTATGACTTGGAGTGGGGCGAGTCGAGCCTGTTTCCATGGCAACGCTCGCTGTTTGAGCTCGAGGGATTTGCGGTGCACGGCAGTGAGACAGTTGTTTGCTTATTGGATTACCAAATTACGTCACGACCTGATAGAGCGTGCCGTCAGGTCAGAGTGTTAGCTGCCCTTTTTTGAAGACATGCTGTTACGTGGCCAGGACCAAATCTACATCTCAGCACACAAGAACCTAAACTTCTCCAACTCCTAAGTCACCCCAAACCCTCACAATCGATGACACATCTTTTAAAGACAGGGAAGCCGTGTTTGTGTATTTGATCTCTAGCCGCGAACTCTTTATTACTCCTAGTCTACATCCAGACTTGGGGTCGTCACACCTCCACCCCTAAGAACGAAAGTTATAACAGAACTTTCGTGACAAAATAGTACATAATCAATAATAAATGTGGTTATTGAGGAATAAAAGTTCCAGATTTATGGAAATTTTGATGCTAAAACCTTGGTTTAAAATACACTCAATAATTTGTTTAATTAGAGAACATTCCTTTTGAGAACGTTAGTATCCAAATACATGAAAAATGTACTCATTGAGTGATTAAGTAAAATATACTTTCACATCCAAATAAGGGTTTTTGTTTTGACTTTGAGTATCCTCGAAAACCACCGACAACGACAATTGAAAACATCATTGTATGAAAAATGCAATACAGTTGTACATCATGCTCATTCATTTTTGTCACACAATTTTTTTTTTAAATCACTAATCAAAAACACAATATGAAATTGGTTAAGCTGATAACTATATACTTTGTGAAGAAAATATCAGCAGAAATCAATGCCATGAAAACGCAGCCCCAATTACTTATTTTAGGTACAATTTCTTTGTGTTTTGTTTAATTTTTGCATCCATAAAGCTTACAAGCCCCCAGTGACAAAGACTGAGCATAAATGTACATGTATATCTTGATACAAAATAACAAACAGTTTGCCAAAAATAAGATCAATGATGGAAGTTAAAGTTCACTTTGGGTTCATTTTGATGAAGTATCAGTTCGCACTTCAGTTAGTGTTCAGTTCAGATTGTTCAACTTCCAGTTTCCAAGATCAGTTCAAATTGAAGTATATCTGTCAAAGTTCCGCTTCATCATTATCAATATCAAGATCCAGTACATCCGTTGGATTCAAATTCACCATTACTCAGTTTAAGTTCAAATACAATATTACTCGGCAAATCCACGAGACAAGGTATCTGCGATCACATTGTCCTTTCCGGGTATGTGTTCTATGGTAAGATTGTATTCCTGAAGGATCAAGGACCACCTCATCAGCCTAGCGTTCTTGTTCTTCATTCTGTTGAGGAAGGTCAAGGGATTGTGGTCTGTTCTGACCACCAATGGATTGTTCGATGTGTAGACATCAAAGTGTTGAAGGCCAAGAATCAGTGCGAGAGTCTCCTTCTCAATAGTGCTATACTTAACTTGATGGCTATTTAGTTTTTTTGACATGTAGCACACTGGTCGCTCTATCCCATCACAATCTTTTTGAAGAAGAACCCCTCCGACTCCAAGACCACTAGCATCAACTTCCAGCACGAACGTCTTGCTGAAGTCCGGTGCTGCCAAGACAGGCTCACTAGCAAGAGTTGCCTTCAAGCGTTCAAAAGCGATCTGACATGACGGTGTCCAAGTATATGGTACATCTTTCTTCAGTAGGTTCGTCAGAGGTGCAGAAACAGAAGCAAAGTTCTTGCAGAATTTCCGATAGAATCCGGACATCCCCAGAAAGCGACGTAGGGCTCGCTTATCCTCTGGAACCGGGAAGTCCACAATGGCTCCTACCTTTGCACTGATTGGACGTACTGTCCCAAGCCCAACCACATGGCCAAGGAACGATACCTGTGCATGAGCAAAGTCCGACTTCTTCAGATTCACAGTCAGGTTTGCCTTGGAGAGACGATCAAAGAGAGACTTCAGGCGATGCAGATGCTCTTCCCAGGTGTTGCTATATACCACAATGTCATCCAGGTATGCCTGACATCCTTCGAGACCAGCGATCACTGCATTCATCAACCGTTGGAAAGTGGCAGGGCTGTTCTTCATTCCGAACGGCATGACTTTGTATTGGTAGAGACCATCTGGTGTAACGAATGCAGACAGCTCTTGTGCCCTTGGTGACAGGGGCACTTGCCAGTATCCTTTTAAGAGATCTAGCTTCGACACAAACTTGGCATTCCCTATCTTGTCAATCAGGTCGTCAATGCGAGGTATGGGGTACGAGTCTGATTTGGACTTGGAATTCAACAACCTATAGTCTGTACAGAACCTATAACTACCATCCTTCTTTGGTACTAAGACACAAGGAGAACTCCACTGACTACTACTTGGCTCAATAATGTCATTGACAATCATGTAGTTAACTTCCTTCCTGAGAATTTCCAACTTTGACGGATTCAACCTATACGGATGTTGCTTAATTGGGGTACACTCCCCGATATCAACATCATGGTCTACGAGAGTGGTTCTACTGGGAATATCACCAAACAAGTGACTGTATTCGGAAATCAACTCCTGCAACGACTCTCTCTCACTCACTGGAAGATAATTCAACCTTTCACCAAGATTCTCCAGAACTTCCGAGTTCTCAAGCTTAACTTCAGGCAAGGAAAGACCAACTTCCTTTTGTCCCTCAACGTCAACATCATCACTCCTACCACAAGCAATACCAACACTCGCAACCGACTTCGCTGCGCAATCCTCATTGCTCTCTACATACTCTTTCAACATGTTAATGTGACAAAGACGTTTCTGTTTTCTCTTATCAGGAGTGCGAATTACATAGTTCACCGCACTCACTTTCTTCTCCACAACGTATGGACCAGAGTACCGAGCCTGCAAGCAATTACCTGGAATTGGCAACAGCACTAACACCTTAGAACCAGGATCAAAGCTTCTCTCCCTAGCTTTGCGATCAAACACTTTCTTCATGTCAGCCTGAGCAGTCTTCATGTGCTGCATAGCAAGTTCTCTTGAATAAGACAACCTTTCTCGGAACCTAGATACATAATCCAGTAATCCACACTTCTCATCCGATTCCAGCATCTTCTCTTTCAACACCAATAAAGGCCCACGAACAGTGTGGCCAAATACCAAGTCAAATGGACTAAATCCTAATGAGTCTTGAACAGACTCCCGAACTGCAAACAAGAGTAAGGGTAGTCCCTTGTCCCACTCTTTCTCACACTGAAAACAATAAGTTCTCATCATGTTCTTCAAGGTTTGATGAAACCTTTCCAATGCTCCTTGGCTCTCAGGATGATAGGCACTCGAATTCACGCATCGAATTCCCAACTGCGACATCACCTGTCTGAACAACTTGGAAGTGAAATTAGAGCCTTGATCACTCTGAATAATCCTTGGTAATCCTACCAACGAAAAGAACTTCACCAGTGCTTTGCAAACATTCTGAGCCGTTATTCTACGAAGTGGCACTGCCTCTGGAAATCTGGTTGCTGCACACATCATAGTCAAGAGATACTCATGTCCAGCCTTAGTCTTAGGCAGTGGGCCAACACAATCAACAATTATTGTTGAAAATGGCTCATCAAATGCAGGGATGGGCCGTAAGGGTGCCGGCGGGATCTTTTGGTTGGGTTTGCCAACAACTTGGCAAGCATGACATGCCCTACAAAACTCACTAACATCACTCCGCAGCCCTGGCCAAAAGAAATGTTTCAGAATTCTGTTAACAGTCTTATTGACACCAAGGTGTCCACCAAGACCAGTTTCATGTGAAACTTTCAAAATCTGCCTACGAAAGACCTTAGGCACCACAACCTGATGAATAACCCTCCAATCTTCATCAAGACTTGCATCTGGAGGTCTCCATCTCCTCATGAGAATATCATCCTTCATGTAAAAGCATGTGCTTTCATTTACAGCTTCCTCCTCAGACAGAGCGCTATTGATACTTCCAACCAACTCAGGATCTTTGCCTTGAGCATCGATCAAAGACAACCTATTAAGTCCTAAATCAGTTTTACCATCCTGATAAACTCCACTACCATCTTCAGCAGATTTGCTATCATCTACCTGACAGAACACACTGTTATCATCCAAATGACCAAGAAAACTATCTTCCAAATCAACAGTATCCAGACTAGTCTCTTTCAAACCCTGCTCTGAATTTTTCCTTTCCTGTTTTTCCTTAGCAGCCATATACCTAGTCAATACACAGGAGGAAAACACGTCTGGCATCTCTTTTACCAAACTTTCAGTTTCCTCATCAGTCACAGGAATGTTTGATTTAACTGGGTGTGGCAAAACCTTATCACCTGCAAGATCATTACCTAACAGCAACGATACTCCTTCTACCGGTAAGGCAGGAGAAACTGCAACAACCACCTGACCTGACACAATGTCAGACTTCAAATTCACGCTATGTAAAGGCACCTGAATTACACCACCTATACCTTTTACAAACACATCTGAATGGACAGCCGAGTCCTCAGAAAAAGGCAAAACATTAGCTAAGAGAAGAGTCTGGGTAGCCCCAGTATCCCGAAGAATACGCACAGGAACCTCCTCACTACTACCTGACAAACTTACAAAACCTTCAGTCATAAACGGTTTGTACCCTACAGACACTGCTCTATTCTCCCTCTTGACACTAGCTAATGCATTAGGAACTACTTTCCTCTCACCAAAACCCTCTTTCTCTCTCTTTTTCTTCAGCTTACTACACTCAGACATTCTATGTCCTTCTTGCTTACAGTAATAACAAGGACCAGGAACAAGTTTTTGCCTATTACCACTCTTGACAGTATTGTTACTACCTTGACTCTCATCCTTCCATGAAGAATCTTTCTTACCAACAAACTGATTAACCTTCCCTTGAGATTTACTCCTCTCAACTACCTTATGTGTTAAGACGTATTCATCTAAGAGTACTGCTGCCCTCTGAACGTTCACCACCTCACGCTCCTCTAAGTACTGCCTTAACTCATGTGAAACCGAGCGTTTCAACTCCTCACTCAACATAAGCTCCTTCAAACTCTCAAAGCTATCAACACCAGTTGAGGACAACCATCGTTCAAAATGAACAACCTTCTTACGAACCAGGTCCACATAAGTGTCCCGTTCGCCCTTTTTAGCATTGCGAAATGCTTGCCGATGTGCCTCAGGCACTAATTCATAAGCCCTCAAGACAGAAGACTTCAGTTGCTCATAGCAACCCCCCTCTTCCACAGACAATGAGGCATAAACCTCCTGGGCCCTACCGATGAGCACACTCTGTACCAAAGTTGGCCAGACAGATCTCTCCCAGCCTAAATTGACAGCTACCTTCTCAAAATGCTGAAAGAACTCTTCTACCTTACTCAAACTTAGGAACCAACCTAACATACTTACAAGCATCAAACTTGCCAGAGGAATCTCCACTCCTCACATCCAATTCCTTAGATTTCAAATCTAGGCTCTTCATCTGTAGCTCAACCTCTTTTGTACGAAGTTCAAGCTCTTTCAATTTCAACTGTGCTTCCAGAGTTTTTAGATTTAACTCAGAATCACGAGATCCAATAGAAGACGCAGAATCATCCCCCTCCTCCTCAGAATCAACATCCGCTGACCAAATGTCCGTTTGGACCAAAAACTGACGAATGCAGTCCTTAACCTCATCCTTTCTAAGTGAAGGACGAACTGAAATGTCTAAAAGACGAGCAGCTTCCACTAACTCAGCCTTTGTCAACTGCCCCAACAACTCTGGTGTGGGACCATCAACAAAACTTTGCACTCTATCCTCAGCCATTGAGATAAAACTATGCTCAGACCACAAAACCAAACAACCAGTCTATAATATATACCAAACTCCACTAAGGAGACAAAACCAGCACAACAGCTAGTAAACAAGACAGACTGATCCAAAACATGCAGTGAGCAAGCACAAAAATGCAAAGGAAACCTAGCAGCAAATTAAAATACCAGAAATCCACTGCGCCTTGAACGAAGGCTAAATCCGAGAAAAATTGAGCGTGACCCGTCGCCTACACGAGCCCAACGAAACGCTCCACACACAAAACGTGCATACACACACATGCATAGACCATGCACATAACTACACGCAGCGCTAGCGTTCGCGCATAATACATATGTACTGTACGTAATAACCGGTATACGGAATACGAAAACGAACTACCTCGACAAGAAAACTGGCTTGTTTTCCGACTCCAGGACAAGGTCCCAAATATGTTACGTGGCCAGGACCAACTCTACATCTCAGCACACAAGAACCTAAACTTCTCCAACTCCTAAGTCACCCCAAACCCTCACAATCGATGACACATCTTTTAAAGACAGGGAAGCCGTGTTTGTGTATTTGATCTCTAGCCGCGAACTCTTTATTACTCCTAGTCTACATCCAGACTTGGGGTCGTCACACATGCTAAGCTGGTCCTTTTCGTTATTTCATACATTTTCTGATGAAAACTGAAGCCCCCGCACCCGAATGCCCAGATCTCTTAACTTTTCCGATGTACAATTGATTGAAAGTCTTAATTAAGATTTCTGAAGATGTAAAATTGGATTGCAAGTTTCTTGTAAATACCACTCTCTTGGCCGATCGATCGAGAGAGATAAAAAATAAATAAAAGCCTAGCTAATCTAGCTAAGCACTAGTAACACGAGCTGTTCACGTAAGTTCATGGGCGCCCTCGTGCACGTTTGTGTTAGTTTACAAAGAATTGGAAGAAATACAAAAACAGAAGGAAATAATATGGAGATATACAAGAAGAAAAAATCGTTATCCTGATATTTATTTCAATTTTGATTACTTTATAGACGAGGTCCCATAGAATTGAATATTGTAATTATGATTGTTGTGAGTCGCCGTGTCGACCGACTGAAAAACAACATTGCCGATCTTTGCTGGGCAGCCTGGGCTAGGTAGCACACGCTGAGCTGCGGCTCCAATCAGAGGAGTTAATTGCGTAATGCTTTCAATTTCGAGATCAGAGCGGACCCATTTCGTGGTACAAAGTCACCCAAAAAAACATTTTCTCTTGGAATAAAAGGCGAATTTGCAAATTGTAAGTAAATTCACTCTAGGCTAGGTTAGTAGTTGGCATATATTTTCCTGATTTGAGCATGTATAGTGTGGGGATTTGCAGAAATAATATTGTTCATTTTTCAAAGATAAATTGACTTGCGGGTTAAAACCCGACAGGTCAGCGGGTCCCGCTTGCAAATTATTGGATGATACGGGACGGTACATTTCGGGTTTTCACTTGCGGGTTACAACATTCAACCAAACCACGTTACATGTGCAAAGGTGTACATGTATACAGAAAGCAACTGTAAGGGTGGAAGTAGACAGACAAGAGAACAAACAGCAGGATTCCTGATCATTCAGTACATTGTCTCTACAAAGGTTGGGAAGGAAAATGTGCTGAGTAGGGATCATGACAAGACCACACCTCAACATAGCTCAGACTTTGGGTAAACACTGGTGTGTTGGCTCAGTTGATAGAGCGTCTGCCTCACAATCAAGTGGTTGTGAGTTCAAGCCCCGGCCGCGTCAGACAAAAAAACGTTAAAAGATAGGAGTTGCTGCTACGCTGTTTGGCTTTCAACGATTTAGGGATAGAGCAATGTCGATCTGACGCTTCTCAGTGGCTGCCGGCCCTCAATCAACTGGGCAAAATGAATTTTCTGAGGATTTCTATTTCAAATAACAAAATATGGATTATTATGATAACCATAAAGTACTACAGAGAATCGACAATACTTGGCTCCTGCATCTTGACCAATGGCCTCACCTGTTTGCGCTATCATCAAGGGTTCTTTCAAACCATTGAACAGAAAGAGTCTGTAAAGGATCCATCACCAGAGAGGTAAGATGCCTTGCTAGGGAACAGCACCTCTCACTTCTCATTGGGTTTCGTTTGTATGCCATGGCACTAGATCCAATCTGATCCTTCTCAAACGGCTCTTCCACTTCCTTGAGGTTCGCTAAAAGACGGATGTCGGTGCAGATCTATGAACACACAAAGGTAGAAAATTACAAAATGATTTGAAGTATACAGTAGATCTACTATACCTATGAAAACAATGATTGCTGGTTCAAATCTCACAATCGAAGATGGTATGCATGGAAAGAGCACACAAGTGACTGATTTTAGCCTCGGTGAAGTGCTACATTATATTAAACTGTTTCATAATGCAGATTATGTGATGCAAATATTTCTTTTATTTTAAATATCTACAGCATCTCCACTAGAAATACATTCAGGTCGTTATAAAACTTGACTGTATAAGATAAGACAGCCTGATTATCATAAAAGTATAATGAATGAGTGTATATTTAATAAATGACCAAAGTTTTCACTGCTTTAAGCTTTCTTAACCATATAAACACAACATCTGCTCAACTATTTTATCTCAATTTTATAATAAAAATATGGTCCATCTATATAGCACGCCTGCTGTAATTGCATATACTCTACTGCGTTTGATACCTGGTATCATAATTTTGTGCATAATCTTCAAATGAAACAAACACCAGGGAGAAGGTTGTATCTGAAAAATAAAACAATGGGCTTGTTGCCAAAAAATACTGGTTGATGACAATTTCAATGGTAATCCAATTGTAACCTCCACGGATTCCTTGACTTTGACTGACTGTAGAGAACTGTTACCATGCACAGTATACAGTATACAAATGATGCATGGGTTAGAGTGGGTCAGTAGGAACTGTGTGCACAAGGTAACTTTGGCATGGTTTAGACCATAATGTCAAAGTTACCGCGTGCACACAGTTCCACTGACCCACGAAAGAAACCAATGCATCATCTGTTTAATAGAATGGAAAAAATTTATTGAATAAACCACAAAAATTAATGATTTACCGGATGCATGATAATTTCATGCGTCCGGTATATTCAATTTACCGGACGCATGAAAATATTTACCGGACGCATGATTTTTTTTACCGGACGCATGATTTATTACCGGATGCATGAAAATTACAAAATGTAATGCAGACCCTTTGATAACCCTGGACAACATAAATATGTATGCCTAACTGATAATATGTTGGCACAAAGGCATTATTATACCCAAAATACCAGACACAGCTTTGCATTGACTAGATCTATGAGGCAGCCTCAGACCTCCAATAGCTGTGTGTGTATGCCCGGGCCGCGCCGGGGGCCAGTGCCTACGGCTGCCTGGGCCTGCAGTGGAGATTTGGCTGTGCACAGCCAGCCCAGGGCAGTAGATCTTTAACTATAAAGATTGTATGTCTGGACTTCTCAACTAACGAGTATGCAGGCAATTTTAATCCCTATGACAATTACGGTACCGTATTTGCACTTACAGATAATTTTGCATCCTTTATTTGATTCATTCTGCCTTGATCGAAAATTCAAAATTTTGACGTAAACAAGCGTAACAGTACATGCGCGATGACATCACAATGACCTTTTCGGACGATAGCTTCTTTACAGTGGATATCGTTTTGATTATCGTGATATCGTTCATGCAGCCCAGTAAAACTTCTTGCATAGCTCTCAACCAATCAGATTGCAGGGATTTTCCCATCCATTCTATAATATATTTCATACAACGTTTACTATATGAACCTTACAGTAGTTGTTTTCCAGTTTACAACAAAGCTTAATTTATTGAGAAATGAATATTACAAATTAAACTTTGTTGTTTAAATTAAAGACTTGTTCAAACAGTTTACATAACTACTGTAAGGTTCATATATTAAACAGCATTGTATACAAATTTTAAACAGTGTTTTTACTCTGTGGCCATTATCTATTGGATTGCATAGTTTTGTGCAGCACTGTCCAGGGGCCTAATGCAGAAAGAGTTGCGTTTAAATGCAAGTCAAAATATCAAGTGCAAGTCCCAAATACCGGTGCTTCATTGGCTGAAAATCAAGTTACGCAATATTTTTTTAGTTGCGTTTGATCGCAAGTCTTTCTGCAACGGGCCTCAGGTGGGTGTTTCATAAAGCTGTTCGTAAAGTTACGAACGACTTTACGCACGACTGGAACATGTTCTTAAGTCATAACTCAATTACATAGGGATATCACATAAACAAGAAAGGATCACCAGTCGTGATTAAAGTCATTCTGATCTTACGAACAGCTTTATGGAACACCCACCTGATGATGACTCAAATCTTAACAGGTGGTGGTAGTGAAAGGTACCTTGTGGACTGATGCTCCTAGACTGGCCAGGGCTGAAAGAACGTCAACATCAATCTTTCTACTGTATGTCTGTCCAGTAACCATGTAGGATCTAAATCATAAAAGAAGAATCATAACAGGGGAGTCATGATGCTGCTAGGAAATCTCCCATAACCTTTGAACATACGACTCAGCCAGAGACAAAGGCCAAGCCTGGTAATATGTGGCCTCAAGGCCACAGCCTTGACTACATCACCGGTAATTAGTCTACATTGTGATGTTTGTGAACAACACACATTTTAATTTGTACTTGCAAAAAAAAAAAAAAAAAAACACCACTCACTGCAAATAACCTTGCCTTTATCAATATAAGAACATCTAACAGATGCATGCAAATGCACAATACATGATAATATATCAATCTAACTTTATACATAAAATTATACACATTTCTAATACACACTCTTAAATAATTCCAATCATTCAGGGAACATCACTTCCTAGTGACAAGTTCCAGATGCAAATCTGCAACAACTGCCTTGCACTGTGCCATCTACCAGAAAGTTTTGTCATGAAATCACGAAAAGACTCCAAGAGCCTTACTTACTTTGTGAAGCCAGCTTGAGAGGTGACGAAAGAATCCAGCATGTCTACCTTTTCCCCATTGCCTTCAAACAGAGCAAGGAAGCTAGCCTGTGTTCCAGTAGTGCCTTTGACACCCCTAAACCTGAGATCATCCTTGGCTCTGGTCAAATTACGTAGATCCATACAGAGATCAGAGATCCAGAGGCAAGCACGCTTTCCCACTGTGGTCAGCTGGGCCGGTCTGAAAGTAAAGGAGTACAGACCCTGAAAAGAATGGGCTATTTTGACACTTATTGTTAATCGTTTCAGAGTTTAAAGGGACAAGAGTAATACCAATAACCATTGTTTGATTTTGACTAGCAAAAAATCCAAAATTTTAACTTGGAAATGTTGCTTCGCCACACATTTTATCATGATAAATTGACAATGAACAGCATTCACACACATAAAATGTGCACACCCAAAATTAGTCGCATTGAGAGGACCTGGGGTTAATGTAACTTTTATTGTGTCAAACTTTGTCTCTAAAGCACAGACAATACCAAAGACACTACATTTACATCAGCATTTCCACCATGCATAGAAAGACAGACTGGCAAAATCATAAGTTCATGACTCATAAAATTGTGCTTATATTTGGTTTTCATTTGAATTAATTACACATCACTTGTATCCATTCATTTGTATTTTATGCTTCCTGGAAATGGAAGAAAATGAGGTGAACTGATTATACATACTGATAGTGGGTGAAACCCAACGTGGGGAGTGCCTTGTGCTCATCAGCGAAGACAGCAAGTCTCTGTATACAACGTGCAAGGCGAGGGAGCAGGATCGTCAAGGCATCCTTCATCACTATCAAGTCCTATCAAAACAACAGACATCAACTGACCTTAGAGAAATATTTGAAAACCTTTTGAAACAAACTGATAACGTGAAATATCACCTCATTTGCTCTTTAACACATAAACTTTTAAAACCATGTTTATTGTACATGTATAATTAGAACTATTCAGAAAAGGTTTGTTTAGAAAAAAGCATGTTTATGGAATAATGCATATTAAGTGCATCACACAAGGGGGAAATATACAGTAAGATACATCATCATAGTAAGTTCTCAGTAGTGTAAAAAAAATATACAATCAAATACATGTGTACATGTGCCTTTAAGTCAATGGAAAGCCACATGCAAATAGTCACTATCAATTATAGATATTAAGTGTATATATTTATGTCACCCCCTCACCCCCCCCCCCCAAAAAAAAAATGTAATTATTAGGGAAGCTAAACACTGATCAAATACTGGGAATGTAGCTGTAATACATTGTTCATACGTACACTGTTTGCTGCTTATTAAATACTGATCCGCATTTTGTTATTGCTACCACAACCACACCCCATTCCATAAAAAAAGTTTTTATCATTGTGAGTTTGGTCATTTGGTTATGCCTGTGAAGTAATGATAATAATAATAATTAATAACAGTATATTTAGCCAGGGTAGCCACTTCAGTTCTAAAAACCATTCTCCCAGCGGGCCCTGCTGTTATTATTAACCCAGCTTTAGCTGGGCTACCTATTGGCTGCTGAGCATACAAGTTACTCCCTGTAATTACACGCAACATGACCCTATCAAAGTCTGTCTGAAGTTTAAAGGGATTTATTTCGCTTAGCAAATATTCTTTTTGAAGCCAAATTATATTTGAATACTTAATTATATAGTATGGTCCTGAATAAACAATCCATTATTTGATAAATTTTTTAATCGATCAGTCACCAGGCAACCCTAAAACCTCTCTCAGGAATGTTTCTCTGATATCAAGGGAAGCTAAACATTTATAATATAAAGACAAGCCTTGGGACATGGGAGTATTTTGACTACATTATTTATACTTTGTTTATTTTGTATTTTGTATCATTTTGACCCTGTATCAATTATTTTTGTTTTAGCCAAATTTAAGAAAATTTCACTTTTTCCAGTATAAAGTAGGGACAGTGATTTTCCGTTTAAATAAATTGCCTTTTCCGTTTCAGAAAATCTCAAATTTCGTTTCAGCTTGTCAGAACACGGAAATTCTGTTTCCCCATAGACTTTGTACACACGGAAAAGTGACAATTCCGTTTACACATTGAATAGCAAAATCACAACACGTACACTCGCACTGGTCAAAATGTGCATCTGCTACTGTACCAACAACACAATCGAATCCGTTCTAATCGGATCTATGCGGGTGCATAAAATATTTTTACAAACCCATTTAGCATGCATACATCCTCACCTTTCACATCATTTCACGGTGAAATGATATTTCATCGATAATTTGGGGTTTTTTTGGACATCGTTATCATCAGTCAACGGCTTTTGCCAATCCGCCATCTTGGATTTTAAGACCACGATATCGTGCTGTTACATCTTCAAACGTAGAGGGCAGCAACACACGACCGTGTAGTTGAACGATATGTGTGCATGTGAAGCCCAACCCGGCCGGCCGGGTACGGGTGCGGGGTACAATCGAGTGTGCTGATGTCGAGTGCAGTCACGACATGTGAATTGTCATGATAGTAGCGAAGTGAGATCGTGTTTTCTGGGGTTTTGTGGCCATTTAATATTCTCATTTTGTTGTGATTTTGGAGTAATTTCTGTTGCTATTCTGCGTATTTTGAGGGTAAATATGTTTTCCGTGATTTTCCGTTTGAAATGCCACTTTCCGTTTCAAAAGGCCCTTTCCGTGAATTCTGTCCGTTTTCCGCGATCGCGGAAAATCACTGTCCCTAATAAAGGTATTGATGAACAACTTTGGGAGGCCTTAAAATTCTATTTAATAAAAAGTTCTGTCTTGCATGAAAGCAATGTAGCTAAAATAAATGATTCAAGAATTCATCCCGAGTTTGTTTACTCAAAGTCGTTTCAATACAGTATTGATACATGTACAGTGCCGGCCGCAGGAAACGTCACGCCCGAGCACGCAAACACCCTAGGGGGCTTTTGCGTCTAACCGAGGGTATTCAAGGGGAGTAGACTAGGGTGTTTAGCCGCGCCCGCAGTTTCCTGCGTGCTATATAATATTGGCCGTGCCCGCACTTATCCTCGGCTACCCTAGGGTACGTACATTGCATTATGTTTACATGTGCATGTACTTTGGTCATCTTGTGATAGACCATTATGTTTTTAAACTAGCGTGATCGGAATCTATTGTAGATTATTTTTTTTAGTTTTATATGTTATTTGTTTTCTTTTCTTTCATATTTTAATTTCTGTTTTCCCTTTTAATTCTTTTCCCTTATTCCCTCTTTCCCTTTCTTCCTTCCTTGCTTCCTTCATGTTTTCTTCTGTCTTTGTTTCTTTCAAATAATGAAGGAATTATTTTTCTTTCTTTCTCTTTTCCTCCATTTTTCTTACTTTTCTCTTTTCTCTCCTTATGTTTTTTCTTTCACACATTTATTCATCTTCCCTTCCTTTATTTTAATTTTTTATTTCTTTATTCATTTCAAGTAATGATGGAAACCGTTATCTGTCTTTTATTCTTTCTTTCATCCTTTTATTCAAACTTTTTTCCTTTTAATTTTTTCCTTGTTTTCTTTCCTCTCAATTCATTTCTTGTTTCCTCATTTTTTTCTCTTTTCTTTCTTCCGCTGACCCTCCCTTCCCCTTTCGTAATATATTTTGTTAACAAGTCTAACATTGTGTAGCCTTTTTGTTGATTTTTTGGCCTGGCTCGGTCGATCCGATGGTACATAGTGCTTTGTCGATTGTCCCGTATTTAATTTTGTGAAATCTGGTCACCCTGGCTGGAACATCGAATTTATTGTTTTTCATTTACCGCAAAGGATCTAATCAATTAATCTAATTTGATGCATATTAGGTAAACTTTTTATCATTACGCCTTACGTGGGAGGCATACATGTATCATACAAACTTGTTTTTAAAAAATAGGACACAATTGTGATTTAATGTCATGGAGATCAATTTTCTATCTTTTGGGATAATTTTTTTTTCCATACGTACCCATTCATCTCCCTTCAGCGTGAACTATACTTCTAATCCCATCTCCTTATTATGAACAGTGTAAGAACTAGAAAACATTTGAAACATTCTTCCTTAAGTTTTAACGGGGTGCACAGGGTAAAATCAGGAAAGAAGAAAGAAAGGCATACGACAAAAAAATAATTAAAATAGATAAAAGACATTAATAAGCAGACTTGATTTTTTTTGTAAATAAAAATTGACAAGTTATTAACAGAGTGAATGTTAACAAACAATGACAAACTTAAAATAAAACAGAATTATGAATATCAAGGGCATTTGTGAATTCTCATTATGTTAAAACAAACGTGCGGTCAATATTGGGATCGTCAATTCGTTGACATAGTTGATAAAACCCTAATAAAGGGAATGAAAGGTACGTGAAAACGAATACTAGTATGACCAAGATCATACAAAGTAGACGTGCAAAAAGCGAACACCAACAAAACTGGTTGTGCTCATCGATTTGTTATTTGGTTCTTTTGTTATTGTCAACAGTCTGGTAGTCTTGCTCCCGGCCCACACCTTTGATCTCCTTTGATCACATCCGCTTCCCAATTTATGACAGGATGTTCATAGAAATGGGGGGGGGGATTAATTTATTGATGCCGTAACAACAATAAATAGGTGGTTTCAGACCGCCTCGAAGTTCGCCAGTTCCAGGTATTCTCTGATCGGGAAATTTACCCCGATCAGAAAATACCAGGTATTTTGGCGGTCTGAAAGCAAACTACGCGTAATATCCCCGAAAGAAAATACCCGATAAATAGTAGGTACTTGGCGAAATTACGAGAACTTTCGCGGGGATTTTTCCAAGGTCGTGGGTATTTTGGCGGTCTGAAAGCAAATTACGGGAACTTTTAGCCCAGCGTGTCGTTGGGTGCGGCGCCGTGCATGGGTTGCTGCTGGGCTAGTGATTTTGAATTTCGCGCCTTGCTGCTTATCAGACCATACTGAGCATGCTCGTAACTTCAGGAACTTATCCCGAAGGGTATGTTTCAGGGCGGTGTGAATGCAGGAATAATTAATGGGTATTTTTCAGCCTAAAAAAGTTCTCGTAATTTAACGGGGATTCTTGTGATCGAGGCGGTTTGAAACCACCTATTGAGGATGTTCTTTTCATTTCGGTTCAAATCGGGTCTCTAAAGCCCTCACCCTATAAAAAAATATAAATTTACCTAAATGTAACAGATGGAACAGATTTATCTTTTTGCTAAAACACCTGATTACATTACCTGCTCTCTATTGCGGTTTTTAAGTTACATTGGTAGATAATCGAATTGGGAAGAGATGAAAGTGGTGCATATAATAAAGGAGAAGAAGGAAGAGGAGGATAAGAAAAATGAAGAGGGGTTCCAGCTTCACGATGAGAAGAACACATATATTACGCGCAATTTTATACAAAATTATAGATGGGATTAAAACGAAAATTAATATCCCTGATACACCTACATGATGATAATAACACGAATAATTGACGTCGAAGTAGAGATTAAACTATCATATTTACGAACTGCGGTTTTATATTGATAGATTAGTCGGACATCAATTAAAGTTATAAACATTTTTATTTATTTATTCTATTTCAGTAAAGCAAGATTTTCCTTCGAAATATATTTTGTTATATGAATTGGAAATGATAAAACCAAGTCACAACTTGGTATAATACAGAATTCAGTGTTATATGGCAGCTAAAAATAATAATACATGCCATTTGTAAAGCGCACTTTCCATCTTGATTGGATGCTCAATGCGCTTCAGAGCAAAGCAACAAAAGCTATTTACATAATGTAACTATTTAAAAAATTTCTAGCACATTTAGCTTCAATGTTTAAACACATACCCAAGTAAAAGTATGTTTTCGAAAGCTACTATGACGTAGTGTGTGGAATGAGTACTTAACGAGTTAATAATCACTTGCCGACAAAGCAAGAATGGAGCTATACAAACCATTCTTTTCTTTTGTTAAGAGTTTTGGTGGGTGCTCACGCAAACGCCAACTATCAAACCTAACAATTCTTTTCGGGGAACAACGGAGTTAGTCAAGCCAAGTTAAAGAATGAAAGCCCCGTCCCGGTTCACCTCTATGTAGTCGAAAATCCTTTTAATCATCACGCGTGAGCATTACTGAGTAAAACAAGTTTCATAACTAAGTACTGCAGAACTATATGGTATCCATATTAACATGAAACAATAAGCCCCCTCTATTTTCTCTTTCTCCCCTTTCCCCCTCTTTTCTTCACTTCCTTCTCCTTCTCTCACTTTTTCTATTTTCCTTCTTATTTTCCCTCCATCCCTTCCTATTTGCATTTTTCTTTCATTTTTCTTTCTTCTTTCTTGAATGAGCGGATGTTAATTCGGGACAAGTTTTTAATTGATGCAACGAGAGCAAGAAATTGTGAGCATGGTGAGAGAAAATACTTACAAGATTGAGCGCAAGAATGTTCAATACTTGTCATCAGCGTAAAAATGGGCAGATGCGAGTTACTAAAGTATTTTCTGACATAAAAAACTGGACAATTTCTCAATTTTTTCTTCCCGCTTTCTCTCTTTTCCTCTACTTTTTTCTTAAGTCCCACTTTTATTGTCCCCTGTACTTCTTACCTTTTCCTGCACCCTTCCTTCTCTTCCCTCCTTCGCTTTTTTACTCCATTTTATTATGTCTCCCTTCTTCATTTTGTTTAATTTCCCCCTCCTTATCATTCTCTCTTTCTCATTCTGTCCTTCCTTTTCTTCCTTTGTCTCTTCATCTCCCGTTCGATTTTCAATATATTTTCCTTTTCCCTCTTTTCTTTCTGTCTCACCTTCCCTTTTTTCATCCCCTCTGTTTTCTTCTCCATTTCACCTTTCTTTACCCCCTCTCCCTCTTTCTCCTCTTCGCCCCCCCCCCCCTATATTTTCTCCCCTTTCCCCTTCTCACACTTTTTCTATTTCTCTTATCTCTTTCCTTCTCGTCTTCAATCCATCCCTTCATTTTCGCCTTTTCATTCATTTTTGCTTTCTCCTTCTCCCTTTTATCTGCATCTCGTAGATCCGCGCCTGAAAGGCATGTCAGGGTATATAAAAAAGGATGACCATGCAGGGAAAAAATAGAGTAAATAGTTCTAGGACGACCTCCGGAATGTAGGGTCAACATCGACAAATACCTGCTCCTTTGTCAGAAACTCATTTGCGATCACGATTAACCATATCAGTGAATGAAATAACGGACACCACGGGAAGAATATTCATATATAGGAAAGGACCCTTTAAGCTGGTGCCAGAGTGTAATCGAACACAATAAGTAATTCGGTGAAAAAGCCTAAAATCCCAGTTATCAACCCAAAACTTTGTAGTTTTCATAACAGATTTTATCCACGATAAATGATCGAAAACTTATGCTTGATATGAGATAAAAATCACACGCAGTCTTTAATGTGTCAAATCAGACCTCTTCTTTCGACCAGTAATGCACGGCCGAACATCCTAGGGAAACACCCTAGGATAGACGCGGGCACTACCCTCGGGTGCTCCCCTAGGGCACTCATGTCCTAGGGGAGCGGACGCGGGCGTCTTCCCTCGTCCGCTCCCCTCAAATGTCCGCTACGGGTTACCGCGTTCGCCCTAGGGGGCACTGTGACGTTTCCCGCGGCTGGCACTGTATGTCTAACCTTGTGTTCATACTTAATGAACATAAAAGAGATGAGAAAAAAAACCTAAAGACAAACTAGTCTCCTTTTCCCCTATGGACTATCTAAACATCCGCATTATTAAATGGCAAGGCAGGAAAACTATCACTTGTGATGGCTGTTCGCATTGAATATAAAAATTACTATGTAGGATGAATATTCCTAAAAAATATGATTGTATTGTTCCTTTGGTGAATGCCATTCAATTTATAAAACATCACTACTCACTGTATTATCACCAACGTAGCACGACGTTGCCCCAAGGTGAATGATGGGTGCGGCCTTAGGACAGCACTGTGCAAACGTATAAACATGAGCCATGACATCGTGACGTCTTTTCTTCTCTTCTGCAGCAGCCATATCAAAATCAATGTTCTCAAGATTGGCCTCCATTTCCTTGATCTGGTCATTGCTGATGTCAAGACCAAGGGTCTGGTGAAACAATAACAATGAGTATATTATGATATTAAATACATATACATGTATAGCCAAACTGGGGCGAGTCATATCTAGCCCAACGATCAACAAGTCCACCCTTTCTACACTGAAAATATACCCCAAATCATCTATTTTTGCTCATTCTAAGGATATCAAAAACTCTCTGCCCACAATATGTGTTTTAGGAAAACTCTACTTCATGTTAAAATAAGAAAACCAGAGACCCATTTATTTGAATAACAAATGTGCAATAATAGTGTACACTGTACATGTAAAGCTACTAAAATCATTCAATGTATTTGGCTGATAGTAAACTAATCATAGAAACTGTACAAAATGCACTATTGTGAGGTAAATGAAACAGGCCTCTGATCTCTATATCAACTTGATAAAGGTCAGAATTTAAGAAAAATACAGTAAGAAAAAAAATAAATGGGGGAGTAAAAATGTGACAGAACACATCTTCTCCACAAGCTATCTTAAAATTCAAATGCTCATACCTTTATTTTTTTTCAAATGTTCTCATACTTTCATTGACCTCATTCTTTGATTTTTCTGTTAAAGGTCATGTCCACCCCAGAAAAATGTTGATTTGATCCAATATAGAAAAATCAAACAAGCATATCGCTGAAAATTTCATCGGAATCAGATACAAAATAAGAAAGTTATGGCATTAGAAAAAGTTTCGCTTATTTTTCACACAACAGTTATAGGCGCAACTCAGTGATATGCAAATGAGAGTTGATGATATCCCTCACTCACTATTTTTGTTATTGTTTGAATTATAGAGTATTTCAATTTTTACAGATTTGACAATAATTTAATGACCAACTTGACTGAACCAAAAAAAAATTAAAACAATGATAGTTCCACATGCTCAGCATTATATGCTAGTTGGATTTCTCTTTTTTACTCAATTTAACTTTTTCTTGGGGTGGACTTGTCCTTCAAGTGTTTCAATGTCCTTTAATGTCACACTGTAAACAAACTCAGTAGTGTAATAGTTAGTTTGTATGGTATCTGAACCAATTACTGAAATACCAAAAACAAAAAAACTGTCTAATCTAATGGCATGCAAGACCCATGAAAAAAAAATTGTCCACTATCTTTGCCCCAAACCGGAGACTCAAGATTCACCAAAATCGGTTTCCGATACAAGAGTTCCCTAGCATTAATTGGCTGATGAGTGATGGAGTGTGCAATATGTGCCTGTCTAGCAAGGTTATGAATGATGAAGGTGTCTGCGGATTTAGTACCACTGTGTGTCCAGTGAATCAGAGATTAGTTTAGTCATTAGACCCCTCCCCAGACCCAGTAACCTTTCCATATACCCAAACTGCCAAAGTTCAATTAGATCTAAATCTAGGCCGACTACAATTTACATGATTTAGATTTAACATTCTAATTGATAATGTTACAATCAAATTTTAACAAAAATTAAGATTATAAGCATGATAAGAAATATGAAAAGTTTTATAACAAAAAAAAATGACAAATCTATTTTCCATTTAATTTTTAAGAGCAAAAATCACGATAATTAAAATATGTTATGGCATAAGTATTCACTATGAATGAAAGCCTATACAAACAACAACGAAATGACTGTCATTGTCAACCATGTCAACAACATTAACTTGAGCTTGACACAGCCACAGCCCACAACCAGGAGCACAGCTGAATACCAAGCTCGCAGTGACTCGCACCGTGGTTGCAGCAAGATGCACGAAGCCGTGCCGGAGCTACCCGGGGCAAATGAGGATCGACGTCCGCTCTTCCCATGCATGACCATGACATGTTCCGAAAAATAACATTACCTGTTGACCTTTGGCTAGCCATAGCCACAATTTTCTCCAAGTTGAAAACTTTTTCAATTCACTGAAGTTATAGGCCATCTCCGGGCTTCCATATCGGGAAACTAATGGTGATCTGTACTTGTACTTATCTGCATTTTTACCGTTTTCCGGCACGGGAGGGCTGAAAGGAGCTGCCATTTTCACGTGTAATAAGAACCGTAATAAGATGCTGGCGATGTAATCAAAATAATTGAAGCGCGCGCTCTTGGTCAAATTTCAGACGCTTTGTGTATATTGAGATTAAAAGAGGCAAACATCTTGATATGAATTATATTTTTAAAATATGAAACCAAACTTTTTAGTATCAAAATTATTTGAACTAACATATTTTTCCTTGTTTTTTACATGAATTTCGCGGCTCACATACCGATATAAATTAATTAATTTAAAGCGTATGGAAAATATCTGCAGGTGCTCCTAACACAAAAGTGCATGACTCATTGCGAAAAGCGCTTCAAAGTTGTCCCAGGGGCTTCGCTAGGCCTTTTCCGGGGGGGGGGGGGGACAGAGGACCTGGTAACTGACAAACATCGTACCGATTACCGACGTTCGGAAACTATGAGTCATTATTGTATATTGTACAGTTCCTCATTCTCCTTGTTCACATTTTCTTTCGTCATGGGCAGCTACATGTACAGACAGCTCGCAGCCGTCTGTTTAGAGTTTTTTTTTTTTTTTTTTTTTTTTACATTTTTAAATTTTCTTATTTCTCCTCTGTAATTGGTGAGTGGAGCCAACGGAGTTCAGCGGAACAACCAATGTAACAGAAACCGAAGCTTTTGGTATATTATATGTAGGGCCTACAGCTTTCTTGAATGATCACTAATTAACGTACAAGATTGAAGAAAAATATTATTGTTTAAATATAGTGTTTTTTATACCTGTTGTATCAAGACCATGATGTAAAACAGCTGTGTTGATCATGTTTTATCCTGCATTTTGATGAGAGCACGAAGCGCGAGCTGATTTTTGTTTAGATTTAGAGCTTAAACCGGGCCGCTACACTGCCGCAACCCCATCCCCCACCCCTTGGCAACGGCCCTGATGGTTGTCCCATTTCGTATACAATAGTTTGAAGCTATATTTTTTATCTGAAAATTCAATGATACAGATGGTTAGCCTAATACAAACGTCTAAACCAGACAGTAGATCCTCATCAATGGCAGTGATGGAAGGGGGGGGGGGGGGGCTAGGTAGGTCTACATAGCTGTCCCCCTTCCCCCTTGATTGTTAAAATTGGCACAATAGCCCCTGATAGAAGATAGGCCGACTCGAATTAAAGATATGATGTTATTTTCTAAATATTTATAATGTCAAATAAATCTAAAATTAGGTTTTCATTTTTTAAACATGTTAAAAGTAAGAAAAAACTCACTTGTTTCACTCGCTCGGGGCTTTTCAGAAATTATTTCAGGCCGTATTGCACCCCTTCAAATATTTTGAATCATTACGCCACTAAATTAACTTTACTCATTTTATACTCCTTTTTTTATCAATGCAGGCATAATTATATTTATTATTTACGAAAATTCTTTGATAGATACCAGATTTGACTTCTAACTTGCCATATGGAAAGGACAATCAATGCAGAAATGCAGGAATCTCATCCGCTTTCAAGAAAACACCATTCAATAAATCAATCCCTTATAGGGGGCCTACACTAACAAGAGATTTATAATGAATAATAAAAAGTTAATAAATAAAACAATTAATCATGGAGCGCAAAAAAAAGAAAATGATACAAGAGGAAGAAGAAGAAGAAAAAAAGTGAGGAGGAGGAGGGACGCTTAAGGTGTTCCCTTTTCAAATTAGTGAGATACAAATCATCATTATAATTACTAGAAGTGCTGCAGTGTCCCGTTTTAAGCAGGGACCTGAGAAGCGGGGGTGCTGGGGGTGCTGCGTGTATTATTTTCCATAGGCAGCACCCCCACGAAATCAGGTTCCCCCTGTATTTTTTAAAATATGTTATAATGTACATAATTATCACATCCGACAATCGCAAATCATTTACATAGTCTTTCACATATTCCAATAACATCCCTCCTATAACGCGACTCAATCAAGCTCCAGCCGCGGGGCAGCACTCCGATACAGACGTGGTCGCGCGCAATACGTGATAACCATACACACTCTTCGATAGCAAGGAGGGACATGGCCCGGGGGCGAAATTATTTTTCCCACCGAGTTCTGGACCAACATATGAATATTCATGACTTGCGTCTTCGGATTGAGAGTACGCATGCGCGTGGACTTGCCTCGACCAGTGCCGATCGTAAGCATTCACGTTGCTCATAATGAATTGGCATCGTCAAATTACCGGTACCCTTACATAGTGACATAGGCTTAGATCTATATATATATATATTACAGGGCCGTAGCTAGAGGGGGGGTATGGGGGGTGTGACACCCCCCCAACATTCGTGGCAGTCGGCAAAATCATGTACCAGTTGGCAAAATGGAGGATAGGGGAGAAAAAGAAAGAAAGAGAGAGAGAGGGGGAAAGAGAGATAGAAAGAAAGAAAGGAAAGAAAGAAAGAAAGAAAGAAAGAAAGAAAGAAAGAAAGAAAGAAAGAAAGAAAGAAAGAAAGAAAGAAAGAAAGAAAGAAAGAAAGAAAGAAAGAAAGAAAGATGAGAAAGAAAGAAAGAAAAGGAAAGAAAAGAAAAATAGGGGTACTAACTTCGAAGAAGTTTACGACTTTTCAGAGGAAAGACAACCAATTGGCAAATCCAAGTCCATGTAGCCAGGCTTAGAGCCCTACTAGTCAGCAAAATACAAAGGACAAAACAGATGGAGCTATAATAACACACAAAGTAAGCCCCCGGTCCTCCCCCAATATGAACAAGCTTGTTAGTTTGCAAATTATACCACAATTATTGACGATTTAACAAACACATTAGTTTTGTAAAATTAGAGGCAAGACTAGGTACATAAATATTGGATGGGATGAATTTCCAAGGTTTAAGTTGAATAATCAAAGCCAAAGTATAGTTGGCAAATTATAAAGTGGGCCTATTAAAGTGGCAGAACACTATACGCTCAACCAGTCAGCAAAGTGATGTACAAGTACTGCCCCGTTTCAGATCTGAAAAGAACAGAACACAAGACTTAAAAAAATGGTAACTCTGCAGTTGGCAAATTCATGAAGACAAGTCTACAACTTGTAGACTTGTCTACAAGTTTGCAGTTGGCAAAAAACACAAAAATGTTCTGAGTTATTTTTACTAATTTTTTTTTTAATTTATGGTGTCAGAATGAACTTAGGATGGGGATGGGGGCAGGTAGGGGTTGCATCATTCCTGGTGCTCGCATTGTCTGACTAATGAGATATAGTATAGTCCTGTTGTATTTTAAGTCCATAAAGATTATGCACCAAATTATCTCCTCGCAATTCAAGTTATCATTGTTTTATGTAGTGACATATGTTTTTTTCATGACTATATACTTAAAGTGATTGCCCCCTTTTAAGGCCTTAATAAAACATTGCCAGTCTGTGCTTACGTTCGCATTGGTGTGGACCGATATAGATACCGGGCTGGTGTTAAATCAACACCGGCGTGTTTGCAGTGCACGAATTCCTAAAGACAGTCCTTAAAATGTCCCTTTTTCTGATCTAATTATAACAAATTTTCAGCTCGCGCTTCGCGCTCGCATCACTTAATTAGTGAAATAGTAAATTCCTACAAACAAGCCATAGAATGCCCCTCTTCAGGTCTAAATTTCAAAAATTGCTAGCTCGCGCTTCTCGCCCGCAATATTTCATTAGTGAAATACGTATCATGTTCATGATTACAATGACCACAAAAAGTGCTTCATGTGCCAGTGTAATTTTAACAAAATCAGCAAGCGCTTGGCGCTCGCATTAGATGACTATGATGAGATACGTACGCACTTCATGAATTCCAAAAGATAGTCCTGAAAATGTCCCTTTTTAGGGATAAGTTATACAAAAAATTTCAGCTCGCGCTTCGCGCTCGCATTGTTTGTTTTGTAAGACAGGTACGTATCATGATTACAAAACTTTGCTTATAATGTCCCTTTTTAGGACTGAATATCAAACATTTTCAGCTCGCGCTTCGCGCTCGCATTATTTGATCACTAAGATACATATCCGTTTAATGGCACAGTCCTTAAAATGTCTCTATCAGGTCAGCATACCTGGCAATTGAGCGCGCTTCGCGCGCCCACTTAATGACTCAAAATTTTTGCTGGTGCCCCCCCATGCCGTGACACACGATACGCCACTGTTAGCAGTAGCACTCTTGAAATTTTAGTTGAGACATCTTGCACAGAAGGTCAATTAAAAATGAAAAAAATCTTTGATTTTGATATTATTAATGCATAGGGTATATCATCATACTGCAAGTTAGCAACTACGGCACACTAGCCTTTCTATTTTGATCCAAAATGTTTATTTTTAAAGTGCAAATATCTTTGTAACTTTATATCTTTTTATAATTTACCTTAAAGTATCAAAGTATTCACCAAATGCCACTAATTCAATTCTAAAAATTCAACATCTTTTAGCATGTGATTATTGTAGGGGGGGGGGCACATCCCCCATCAGACTCCCCCTGTGCTCACTTTGGCGCTGTCACGCCAAATTTAGTTGGCAAATTTAGCTGGTACACCCCCCCCCCCCCCAACAAAATGCTTCTGGCTACGGCCCTGGCTATTCCTATTAGTATTAGGCATTAGACAGGTCCAGATTTGAGGTTAATGCGCTAGCCTAAGCTAGCCCTACCCTAGCACATGTCTTGCCATTAATGGCAGCTAGTTTATTAAGTGTTTAAGGATTGGATATATATATATATATATATATAGATCTAAGCCTATAATAAGACCTATGTCACTATGTAAGGGTACCGGTAATTTGACGATGCCAATTCATTCTGAGCAACGTGAATGCTTACGATCGGCACTGGTCGAGGCAAAGTCCACGCGCATGCGTACTCTCAATCCGAAGACGCAAGTCATGAATATTCATATGTCGGTCCAGAACTCGGTGGGAAAAATAATTTCGCGGCCCGGGGGGGGCACTCGACCAAAAAAGTGGTAGGGGTGTGCCGCGGGCGAGGCAAAAAACGGGGGCCTTGGAGCGGGCTTATTGTAAAAAGGAGGGTCCTCGGAACGGGCTTCGGAACTACAAATGTTTGTGAAAACGGGGGTCCTCGGAACGGATCTCCGTATCTCTGTGAGTGCGTATGCATCCCTATGGAACGGGCAATCGTGCATGACGCAGCTAGCGCGGCCTCCGCCGGGTGCGCTCGCGCTTAGGCGATGGTCGAAAAGCGCTCTACGGCCGCTTTTCACCAAAATTGTAGCAGATTAATGCGACCGGAACGGCGTAACGAAAAATATGCGAAGCTTTGGAGCGGATTTCTTTCTTCTTTTTTCTCGATAAGAATTGGAAATGCTATGCCTTGGAGCGGCTTTCTTTGTTCTTTTTCTCAATAAGACAAAAATGCTATGCCTTGGAACGGAAATTTGAGTGTAAAAATGGGGGTCCCCTCCGCGGCACATACCCACTATGCATTATATACTAAGTGCCCCCCCCCCCCGGGGGACATGGGGTGGTTGGACTTGAAACTTCCAGATTTTATGTCGAATCAAGTGAGCGCTCGCCGGTCCGTGTATTGTATACAAAAATTACAAGTCAGACAATAGAAATCAAATTTCACAGTCTTTTTCGCCCTACGGGCTGGGAAGCGGGGTGCTGGGGGTGAAGCACCCCCAAAATTTGGGGGTGCTGCGTGTGTTATTTTCCATAGGCAGCGCACCTCCTAGAAATCTAGTGGTAGGTATGATAAATGACAGAAATGTAATGAAAATGAATGACGTTTTGAAGAACACCCCCCCCCCCACTTCAGAATTTTCCGACACATTACTTGAAATAGTGTTTAAATTCACCCTCTTTCAGATCGGAATATCAAATATTTTCTGCTCGCGCTTCGCGCTCGCATTATTGATTTTTATAATGAAAAATGTATTTAGAATGCCCAGATACTAGGCCTAACTCTAAACACGCACACGCATGTTTATTCAGATACGTAGCTTGATTTGGGGGGGGGGGGGTACTCCGGGCTGAAAATATTTATATCAAATACATTTTATCAAAATAAATAAATTTTATCAAAATCTGATAACGATTAGTTAAGTTATTTAATTCTAAAGTTTAGCAATATTTTATGAAAATGGATGTCGTCATGAATATTCAATAGGTGGGCTGATGCTGTCACATCCCCTCTATCCTAGCTGTTCCTTGTGGAATCAAAATTGTTTCATTTTTTTTTCTAACCAGAATGAATGATATGTCTCCCTTATAATGACATAAGTTGCAGCAAAGAATATCTAATGGACTAAATCAATTGTCAATTCAACTGTTTTGGTTCTTGAAAGGAAAATATTGAATAAACCTAATTTTATATAATAAAATACAAAAGAACAAGTGGGGAATAATGCTAATCTTTAAAATGCAATAACTGTGATATTCCTTGTCTGATTTTGATCAAATCTGTATTCTTATGTTCGTCTGAGTTTTCTTTATCTGTTCAAACCATTTTACATTCAGTGTGGAATTTCAGTTCAGAATATCAAAATTTTCTGCTCGCGCTTCGCGCTCACATTATTAATTTAAGAATATATCCAATTACCCATCATTTTCTTGATTTACAAAACATGAATAGAATGTCCCGTTTTCAGGTCCAAAATCTCAATTTTGTTTCCGCTCGCGCTTTGCGCTCGCATCAATTGTATAGTTATATACCTATCCTGTTCATGATTAGAAAAGTGCATAAGATGTCTCGTTTTTAGGTTTGAAATCTCATTTTTATTTCCGCTCGCGCTTTGCGCTCGCATCGATAATAGTTTTATACCTATCCTCATCATGATTAGAAAAGTACTTAGAATCTCTCGTTTTTTGGTCTGAAATCTCAATTTTGTTTCCGCTCGCGCTTCGCGCTCGCATCAATTGTATATATACCTATCCTGTTCATAATTAAAAAACGTGCTTAGAATGTCCAGTATTTACGTCGGAATGTCAAATTTTCAGCTCGCGCTTCGCGCTCGCATCATTTGATTGTTGATATATGCATCGTCTTCATGGGTAACTGCAAGCAGTCCTTATAACACGTCCCTTTTGATCAGGCCAGAGCATATATAAAAAATATCTGCTCGCGCTGATCGCGCTCACAATTATTATTTGTTACATACACATCTTGGATCACAAACATTGCTCAAAATTTTCAATTTTCAGGACAAAATACATGAAATTTCCACAAAAAAATAGCTCGCGCTTCGCGCGTGAATTATCTTATTATATATTTATGTTCTTTTATAAGAAGAAAGCTAAGAAGTGACTGTCATATATATATATATATATGTGTGTGTGTGTGTGTGGTATGTGTGTGTGTGTGTGTAATTATGGAAAAGTCAATTGTGTCTGCCCCCTCCCACCTCTGAGGAGAGATTTCAGCACCCCCACTGAAAAAATCGTTCCCAGGTCCCTGGTTTTAAGGTCTAAATATGGAAAAAAAATAACTTAAAAAATTTCACTTTCGCAATAATCATATTATTTGAATAGTGAAATACATGTCATCTTTATTAATTCTTAATAGTTGTCCCTTTTTCGTATGTCAAAACTGTCAGCTCGCGCTTCGCGGTTAAAGTAAGCCTAACGTGAAAAAAATATGTAATGTCCCATTCAGTCAGTCAGTGCGCGTTTCGCGCTTGTATGTATGGACAGTAGTACTTATGTCCACGTTTTCAGGTTTGATAACCGTTTCTTTCACTTGCATTTCACGTTTGCACTACTACTACTACTACTACTACTACTACTACTACTACTACTACTACTACTACTACTGCTGCTGCTGCTGCCGCTGCTGCTGCTGCTGCTGCTGTTGCTGCTACTACTTCTTCTACTACCACCACCACCACTACTATACTACTATTACTACTACTACTACTACTACTACTACTACTACTACTACTACTACTACTACTACTACTACTACTACTACTACTACTACTACTTCTACCACCACCACCACCACTACTACTACTACTATTACTACTACTATTACTACTACTACTACTACTACTACTACTACTACTACTACTACTACTACTACTATTACTATACTTCTACCACCACCACCACCACACTACTACTACTCCTACTACTCCTACTACTACTAATACTACTACTCCTACTACTACTACCACCACCACCACCACCACAACCACTACTACTACTACCACCACCACCTACTACAACTACTACTACTACTACTACTACTTCTACTACTACTACTACTACTACTACTACTACTACTACTACTACTACTACTACTACTACTACTACTATTACTATACTTCTACCACCACCACCACCACACTACTACTACTCCTACTACTCCTACTACTACTAATACTAATACTCCTACTACTACTACTACTACTACTACCACCACCACCAACACCACAACCACTACTACTACTACCACCACCACCTACTACAACTACTACTACTACTACTACTACTACTACTACTACTACTACTACTACTACTACTACTACTACTACTACTACTACTACTACTACTACTACTATACTACTACTACTACTACTACCACTACTACCACCACCACCAACATCGCCAACACCACCACTACTACTACCACAACCACCACCACCACCTACTACTACAAGTTAGTAGACCGGTTAGTATTATTGCTAATGCTATAGTGAAAACCAATTTTAATCAACGTTCGCATTAATTTCTGACGAAATTAGAAAAGTCGATGAGAGCTTTAAAAAATTAGGAAATGAGGGAAAAATTTACTCTGGTACATTAAGATGGAGGATGTGGCAAGAAGGAAGGCCTATTTTAGTTGAAACATTATTGCATCCCAGTATTGGCATGACTGGGAAGAAGTATGAAGAATACATATTTAAATTTGCAAAGTATATTAACCATTTATGATTGAATTTCAGGTCCTAAGATTAGCCTGTAATTAATTTTTTTCCAACGCTAACGAGGAGTTTCAAGAAATTTACGATTGATTTAGGTTCTCCAAATCAATCGTAGTTAAATTGTGAATTTGCGAGATTTTTTTAATTTTTCATTGCGACAAGGGTTGTAAACTAACAGCTTATTGATCTATCAAATGTAACATTTGAATTTAAAATTGATTGCAAATGATTTTCCTTTACCCCCCCCCCCCTCGTTTGGCAAACTGCTGTTGGAATAAGATGTGGTTGTCTGCATGCTTTTTACATGACCGCACCTTACATTTTTATGAAATTAGCGAATGCTAAATAAGTAGACTTGTTATACTTACTGCTGTTCAACGAGAGAAACGTCAACGATGAGTTGCCTAGCAACCGTCTCAACCTTTCCTTCGAAGAAACCATACAACGGGATCGCATCACGTTCGATAGAATGCATGCACTGATGGGCGAGATGCAAGGCTGTGAAAGGCAGCCATCATCTTAAGAGCATCTTCTGAGGAAAGAGCATCTTAATCAGCTGCTTTGAAATAACAAGGGCGCGCATCCTGAGACGGCATCCATTTTTTTCCTTCACATTTATTTCCCGATATGCAGGTAGGAATATAAACTTACATTGTGGTTGCGACGGTGGTTTGATTTGGGGGTTCTACTCCGTCATTAGTCTTGTTAGATAAGCATCGGATTCGTCTTTTAATTTTTAAAACATCACTGTTTTTTATCATTGTTTCTTTTTTCTGTCTTGTCATTTAATACATCATATAATATTTCATTTTGTAATCGTTGAAACGCATAATTTTCAGTATTAATTCCAGGTATCTTTGAAGTTTGATGTATATTTGTATAATTGTATATGGGATATGGAATTATTGTATAATTTACAATCATTTTTCAAATAATTTGTGCAACTTGTTCATGAAACGTGAATGTGTATTTTGATTTGAGAGAATACAATAAATACATACTTAAAGAATCTCAAGAATCTCGAGATTTTATCTCAAACATGTCAAAATGGTGGAAATAGATGGACAGGAATCGTTGCATTTTTAATGCTCTACAATATTTCACTGTGCTGCTTTGATAATTATACTAATATAAACGTCCTAATAAAATTCGTTCAAGTTGACTTCAAGTTGATTTCAATGTAATTTTAGTTTCTAGATTTAAGTTTATGTGTTGTAGCTCATTTGTGAGAGTAGACCTCACGGTAATGAATAATCATAAACATGTTGCCTTTATAGAGTAATGCTGCTTTGTATTATTTATTATTTGCTTAATGTTGTTTCAAATCATTCATATGCATTCATCTGGACCAAATTATATGCCTCAAACCTCCAAATATGTGATGTGATACTGAAACCATTCATTCTTCTGACTAAATTACAAAGCTCGATAACCATGGTAACATAAAGATTGGTAATAAATGCCAACAGTGGTCATCACGTGTAGAGATCTAAGTCTTGTAAACCATGATATCGGTATAGGCCATCGAAAGTTTTAGATTAATCTTTACTTTCGTGTTACTGAACCTTAGGTTTTTTTCAGTTCTTACTTTTCAACACGAAATTTATAGCATTCTCGCGCGATGTTTTTTTTTCTTCAAAAAAGGGCATTATAATCAAGATTATGGAGCAGACACCATCGTGGAGAATTCAACGTATCTTCTTCTCTACTTATCTATTTATTTCTGGTAAGATTTGATTTGAGCTAATTATTTTGTTTGAATATTGTGTACAATTCCAGCGTTAATTCATGAGCTTAGATGTACGGCTTCCCTTATTCGGGTAAACATGGTAAATAATTATGGAAGTCACGTATAACCGAAACCGAGTTACCGACTCAAAACAGAACCGTAGTACACTGTAAACAATTTTGGTATTTTTTTTTTTTTACCACCACGAGGGTAATTATGCGTCCAACCAATTTGGGGCAGCATTTTACCCGATGCGGGACGCATTTTGTCCAGTAAGGTTAAAAAATAAGCAGCAGCTACTCACACTGGATAAATAGAAATACCCAAAAGAAATGGCCAATGATCGTTGGACACATATAATTACCCTCATGGAGCACTTTTACCCAATATTTTTTAGAGTGTATGGCTTTGAAGTATAGGTAGTATCCGGGATCGGTCTGAGTTCTGTCAAGATTGTGTGACAACTACAATGTTAGATGCGCAGGGGCCGCGGAACGGTTTTCAAAGTGGGGGGGGGGGGCTGAGCCAAAAGTGGGGGGGGGGCTGACCATGCAAAAAATCACAATCCTATGGTCATTTTTACGTTTTTGTACACGGTTTTGGAAAACAAAAGTGGGGGGGCTGAAGCCCCCCCCCCCGCTTCCACGGCCCCTGATGCGTACCGTCACCCCCGAGGGGGAGGGGGTCACTTCCAAAAAAAAAAGTGGACAGCGTCTGCGAGAATCGTATCGAAAATAGAAGACGGGGGAGGGGCCCCTTCCCCGTCATTCTGTATTGCCGCCTATTTTTATTCCAATTCAAACAAACATTCATTATCTTTCATTCTTCAATAAGAATTATACAAAATCATTTGTTATATTTGTTAACAGAAGGCGTAGTTTGAGACTGAATACGCCTGTATAAAGACAAAATAATACAATGCACAATAATACACAATACGAAATGGTGGTTGCGCATAGGATTTCAGTTATTTTACTTCTTTTTATTCGTCTACGTCTTCTTCTTCCTCTTTACTTCTACTACTACTACTACTACTACTACTACTACTACTACTACTACTACTACTACTACTACTACTACTACTACTACTACTACTACTACTACTACTACTACTACTACTACTACTACTACTACTGCTTCTACTACTACTACTACTACTACTACTACTACTACTACTACTACTACTACTACTACTACTACTGCTTCTACTACTACTACTACTACTACTACTACTACTACTACTACTACTACTACTACTACTGCTTCTACTACTACTACAACTATACACTACGTCTACTACTACTACTACTACTACTACTACTACTACTACTACTTCTACTACTACTACTACTACTTCCACTTCTTCTTTTTCCTTTTCTTCTTCTTCTTCTCCTTTTCCCCTTTCTCTCTTTATATTTTATTTAAACATAAAAACTCTCTCTTTCTGTCTGTATATAGTCCTATTTACCCTCCTTTCTCTGGAACCAAGGAGCTGCACCGCTCAACAAAGTAAGTAACTACAACATAATTGCATTAAAGGAGAATGAAACCCTTGAAACCAGCTGAATACATATCAAAGAGAAAAATCAAAGAAACATATTGTTGAAAGTTTGAGGAAGATTGAATGAATAATAAGAAAGTTATGAGCATTTGAATATTGAGATCACTAAGGCCATGTAGTTCCTCCCATTGGCAATGCGACCAAGATCTGTGATGTTACACACGTACAACTCCCTCATTACTTTAGTACTTATTTCACTTATATTCTCACTTTTATAGAGTCTATCACAAGGTGAGGTGTTCTCTTTATGAGAGGACAAGTACAGAGGTTTCACAACATTATATCTTTGATGAATTGTTTGTCATATGATTAGAATGAGCAAAAAGAGATGTTTTGGGGTATATTTTCAGTGTCCAAAAGGGGAGAGTTGTTCATCTGTGACATCATAGATCTTGGTCGCATTGCCAACGGGAGGATCTCCATAGCATTAGTGATCTCGACATTCAAATGCTCATAATTCTTCTATTGCTAGTCCTACTTTACTCAAACTTTTGTTGATCTTATTCTTTGATTTTTCTGCTTTCACAAAAGCTAACTTGCTCCAAGAGTTTCATTCTCCTTTAACATAATCTAATGTCATACACTATATTGTAGAGCTTGCTGTCGTGCGAATTCTCTTTGTTCAATTTATCGTATTGATATTCTTCTTTCTATGTATGTCTCCGATGGAGAGGGAAGCACTTTCATCGATTAATCCGGGATGAAAATAAGTCTATCGAAATTTAAAGAGCAGAATTCTACGAGCAAAACGGTGAAATTTTCATCAAAATCTGATAATTAACGAAGTTATTGATTTTCAAAAGTTATCAATATTCTGTGAAAGCGGTTTCAATGCACGTCGTCATGAAATATGCAATGAACAGTTTGGTGATTTTCTGTCCACACTCCCCCCTTTTGCACGTTATTACATTCATGGAATCATAATTATATCAGAATTTCAATTTTGATAAATATAATTTCATACAATAAAATACAAAGAATAAGTGGGGATATGGCTTGCTAGTTGCAAATTCATGAGGGCATGAATAGAACTGTTTCTCCGAAATAATACAATTGTCAGATTTGTCTTATCTGCTCAATAACATTATCTTCATCCTGGAGTAGTTTACCCCATAGCTAGATGTAGTTTAAGGTCTCTTGGCCTATATAGAATGCATAATTCCGAACAATAATTTGATCGCATACTTAAAGGGGAAGTTCACCCTGGCAAAAAGTATATTGTAAAAAGCAGAAAAGAATAATAAACAATATAACCGAAGGTTTCAGAAAATTCATCAAAGAATTGAATAGTTATTACAACTGTGATTACATGTATCTGGTTTGTGACGTCATATGCGAGCAGCATTCCTACATAGCGAATGGTAACAAATGAAATGTAATTTTCTCAGAAAATTGAAAATGGTTTTTACTGTACCTTTTGTATATCAATAGACAAATAATTTCATACCCGATCATGAAAAGAAAACAAAAATAAAATTTTGATAACTTTCTTAATCTTTAACGAATTTTCCTCAAACCTTCACCAAAATTTTGTATTATTTTTTCTGCTATTTTTACAACAAACTTTTCTTCAGGGTGAACTTTCCCTTTAAACCTATCGAGCAACTTTATATTCCTAGCTCATGAGAGTTCAACGATGGCGACAGATACGATGTCCACTGGTAATGACCACATGATGATGGATTCGATGACGGAGATGACATCAGACATGATGGCTACTGATGGGCAGCGCCCGATGATGACATCGGAAATGATGCACAGCGACGAAAACACGATGACGACAATGATGATGACCGCTGACGATCAGCACATGATGTCGACAGAAGAAATGACGAGCGACAGTGATCCTATGATGACAATGACAACAATGACAGCAACTGAGGAGACCGAAGATGATGACCACAATTTGTCTGGAATTACTGCCATTAATGTGCATCATACGATGGCGACGGATGAGACGATGAACACAATGATGCACAGTAATATGACAATGGATGAGGAAATAAATGATACATCAAATACGACTATGCCGCCATCGATGACCATGGAGATGACCACAGGAACAATGACCGAAGAACCGGGAGCCCATATTATGAATGGTAATTACTAGAGAGAAGGTGCGTGAGAGGGTGTGTGTGTGTGAGGGTGTGGGTGTGTAGCAATGGAGGTGCCGTGGCCGAGTGGTCTAAGGCGCCTGGCTATACAAGGAAAGTCCGGGGTTCGATCCCCGGCCGCGGCACCTATGCCCGTGAGCAAGGCATTTAATCTACAATGCTCTTTTATCCTGCTTTCAAATAAATTGAAATGCTATATGCATTATTGGTAACTAGGTGTGCACTTGTTTGTTTAAAAAAAAATGTAGAGAGGATGTAAAACGGAAAAGAATCTTGCCATCCGTTGGAAAAAGTTATGTGTCCGTTGTGTATACTCTTTGTATACTTTGCATACGTGTTTCATACGCTCTTGACGAGTCCAACGAGCATCCACCCACTGTGATTTCATTGTTCGCCTATTTTGCCCATTGTCTGAAGCGGATGAAAACGAATGGAGCCACCCCGAAATTTGGCTTGTCCGCTTATATCCGTTATGAGTACGTTTCGTGTCCGTCGGCCAGTGACGGACCAGCCCTTTATTCCCATACAATGGACATGTCGTATTTGAAAACAAATCCTCAAATTCTCATCCGACCCAAAATACGACGCTATGATGTGAACATACAAATAAATGATTTGATAAAATTAAGGGAGAGTAAATAACGTACAGAAAATAATCTAAATAGTCGCAAGCGAGCGAAGCGAGTCAACAAAAAATCATATTTTAAAGACGAAAATTGATATCGAAAGGAAAATAATAATGTTTCAGAGTATTCATATTTGACTGTTCAATAAGTAATGAGAAAACTGATAATATTCCATCCTCACATTCTTTTTCCGAAATTGGGTTGTTTGAAATCTTAATTATCTTATCTTTGATTTCAAACATGACAATAAGATGTTCTCAATGCACACGTTTGAATGAAAAAAAAAATACAAAAGTAAAATAATAAGAGGGAGTGATTGTTTTATGTTTTAATTGTGACGTCATACGCAAACGGGTGCAGCTTAGCAAATTGGGTGAGGCGGAAACGTACATAATAAATTCGGCAAATGTGGTTCTTCAAAAGCTCAGCGCATGTTTGGCAAACTTCCCAAGCATTACTTACTTACTAACTTACTTACTAACTTACTTACTTACTTACTTGCTTATATACTTACCTACCTACTTACTTACTTACTTATTTACTTACTTACTTACTTACTTAATATCAAAGACGCAATTGAAAATGCAACCACAATGAAATAACGATAAATGAGTTTTCATCTATTAACTTTTATGACTAGGTGATATTTAAGGGTCTTTGTGATTTCTTCTTCGAAAATAATTTTTTCTCTAAGTTCACTCATTTTCCCTTTAAAAAAATAAAATTTACTTTTCAGAAAGTATGACGATTAGGATGAACATGGATAATATGACTCACCAAGACCAGCATGGGCATTCCAGTATGACAACAATGGGTATGACGTCGACTCCCAGAATTCATCATTCATCACCTGCGGTAAGACTTCTTTATGATAAATGATTGCTAATGATGATGATGATGATGATGTTGATGATGATGATGATGATGATGATGATGATGGCGATGATTATCATGATGATAATAATGATGGTGATGATAATGACGATGGTGATGAAGATGATTGTGGTATTGTTGGTGATGATGATAACAATCATGGTTATGATGATGGTGATGATCTATTTACGTATTTGTCTGCCTTGCCATCGTTCCTCCCATCCATCCATCTATCTATCTTGCGATTATAGGTCAGCAAATTTCAATCTAATTGACAAAAGTTTTGTTTTTGCTATTTCAAATCCGTAGATGGCGCTAACTTGTTTCTCATGTCAGACCACATCGATGACATCCGTATGTTACGACATGCAGAACGACACGTCGCCTGTCGTCACATGTGCTGCTGGTGAAATGTGCGGGGTGAGTTGTTTGCAGCCAGAAACAGCGGTATTAATATCTATTTTTTTAAATGATTTGACATAAATTTGATCTAATTTATTAAGAAATTTCGAAACAAGAAAGGTGACACGGTGATCTGTTACCATTATCAAACATTCCTTATTAAAGTATTTTCAATCCCCAGCTCCTCCCCTCATTTATATACCTCTTTTTCAAGTAACGAAAAAAAATGCAATATGGCTAATGATTTTGTAGACAAGAATAGGTCTAATTAATGAAAAGTTATGCGAATTGTCTGATGAAAAGGTGTCGTATGATGCCATTTTGGTCAGGGTGCGTGATTAATTTCAATGTCTAACCTGCTAACTAGTGGCTTCAAGTATGCCAAACGACGCTGTATTAGTATTCCTGCTTTGTACCGTTATGACAAATTTATGTGACCTGTATTATATCAATTTCGTGACTTATTTACTAGCTATGGTATCAATTTAGTGAAATCTTCAAATCTGAAAGGATGAAGATTCAGACGAAAATCGTTCTGCGCATGCTCAGACCTGAGCAAAGTCGATACTGAGTTAGCCAGCACAGATCAATATTCATCTGAAGCTACCGTCCTCCGATTCATGGGCGGAAATCCCAGGGGGGACAGGGGGAACGTGTCCCCCCTACTCAAAATAGTAGGGGGGACACAATATCAAATATCCCCCCTACTATTTGTGGTCTTTTATGATGGTAAGAAATTCATCATTCAAAATCGAAATAAAACAAGTATTTTAGGAAAAGATGACCTTAATTTTTGGATGATAACCTTTTCTTTCTTTTTTTTTTTGCTTGTCAAATTTATTTTGGTCGAAATGACCTGGAATTTTGGGTGATAATCCTTTTTTTTTTTTGCTTGTCAAATTTTCCAGCCCCTTGTCCCCCCTACCTTTTGGAAGAGATTTCCGCCCCTGCTCCGATTCATATACCGGACTTTTCGCATTTACTGCGGAAACACTCTCTACAACGCACCAATTCCTTTGAAAATGCAAGTCAAATTACAATGGAGAGCTGAGTGGCTTTTGTCGAAATTTGGTGGACCGGGACAGCATTGGAATCTCTTGACTCTGGACAACGACATATTTACAATTGATCTTCCGGTTCAAATTTTCGGATGATCTGCTGTCCCAGTCCACCAACTTTCGACAAAAACCTCTCAGCTCTCAATTGTGATTCGACTTGCATTTTCAAAGGAATCGATGTGTTGTAGAGAGTGGCTCCGTAGTAAATGCGAAAACTCCCTAATGTCTACGTTATTCGCCTTCCTTGCTGCTATCTAAACTTCCATGACAATTTATGTTATTTATTTTTTAACAGACCGTACGATATGATCAAGGATTCGGTACCAACCTTGTCAATATATCAAGGATGTGCTTTTCTGGAAGCTGTCCCAACACGAAAGTTGATGACATGGCTTGTGAGATGTCTCATCCACCGCATCGCCGATGCGTTCAGTGCTGCTCAGAACATAGGTGTAACCGGCATGTCAATAGCAAGGGTGTTTCTTCAATCGTCGACTCCAAAATGGCGTCTATTGTCGGTGGTCTGTTGTTATCTGTATCAGTTACTTTAACTGAAACCTTATATAAAGATTATCCTTTTTAAGACGTTTGATTTATGATTCCCCAGTACTACTTGATTATACATGAAGTTCATCCCTTTACATAAACCTAATAAAACCTTGCAAATTATCATCTCTATGATACCATGCCTTTCAATACTACGAAGTGCGTTAACAAATAAGGGTTTCCCTTTATAAACTAGATTTTTTTATCAAATAACAAAAAAATATCAAATTCTTGAGTAATATCCAACACATGTTGCTGCATTATCTTTTATTCTGTTTTCATATAAATTATTCCGAGGACGGGGGAGGTAAGGTAGTGCCTACCCGGTTTAAAATTTAAAATCCATACATGTATATTGATTATACACTGTAAAATTGAAGTGCTAATTTAGCAATTACAGGGCTTGTATGGTGACTGCATTACGGGTGCTGATTTTCTAGAAGGTTTCATTTGCCTTTTTTCTGATAATTCTGAACCGCCCTTTTGCCCTCACTGATTAAATCAACATAAAACAGTCAGGAAACTCGGATAGACCGAATATTATGGGCATTCGAGACTATTAACCAAATTATAAAATGAGTGAATCAAGATTTCAGGGGCCATCCTATCTTACAGTATTTTCAAGGAGATATTCCACATAGGTGTGCGAATCCGAATTGGTCGACTATCATGTAGAATTAATCTATAGATGCATTTTTACACTAATTTATGAGGGGAAAATGAAAGATTCGACACACAAGTAAAATAACAGTATGTTTAAAACCTAATAAAAAAATTTCATTGGCACCATAATTTGTTAAGAGTAACGAAAATTGATATGACTTATTAGATGGGCATAATGGCTTAATGATCAGACTGGGAGAAAAATAATAAGTAGAAGTCTCATGCAATACTATTAATCGTGAATGGCTTAAATATTCTGGTGCCTCGATCTAAAACCGCTTTAAGATGCCTTATAACGACGAACAAAATATGTTCTCTTTACGTTCTGTTTCTTTTTTTTTTCTTTATTGTTTTCCCCTTTATCACTCTTTCTATTTGTTTTGTTGAGTCTTCATATATCTTAACTACGTTTTTTACTTTGTCCTGTATTATTTTAGTCTGAGTCGTATCGTTATGCTTGTTTTATTTTGTATTTCTATGTAGTTATCTTGTTTTAGATATTTTTTTAGTATTATTTAAGTCTCTTTATCGGTAGGATGCGGTAGGTAGGATGCGAAAGCTTATGTAGTATGCCTAGCAATTGAGTCTTGGAACTCTTGTTGGAATGCTCCCCAGGGAGTTGAGAAGGTGCATACATTGTATGCGGGCATGCAAGGATCCGATGACCAGGGTAATAATATATCTGTAAAGCGCTTAGAGACGTCGTTCCGATGTGTTAAGCGCTATATAAATGCGGAATATTATTATTATTATTATTTATATTTATTAACATGACAATGTGGAATATGTGCATTTGATTTCTGGGTAAAGAATAATGCATGCACTTCATAGAGTATTTTAAGACTCGGGCACTAGGTACCCGAGCAAAATAATGTGTATTTTATGTTTTAAAAGACAGTGATATGAGTCATTGTTATCTAATAGACCATCATCGTCATCTCAAACCATGACCGATCGATAGAATTGGTCATTAATAGTAGACATTAGCAAATTTGTCTCTATAATAGATAACTGGTCACGTGATGGATTTCAGCCAATCATTCGATTAGGATGCATATCACCATTTTACAAGATATGACAAATATTTCCATTGTTGTTTAATTTATCTTTTATCTATTAGTTGTATGATTTTCTTGTTCAGTATTTACTGTAATCTGCTTCGTGAATTAAATTGAATTTACTATATAGAACGTCACTGGCATTCGCCAATATTTTGTTCAAAACAAGAAGTACAAAATAATAAAAAAACAAATATACAAATTCAAGGAATATAAGCAGATAAACAAAAACAAAATAGTATTTCGTCAAAAAGAGAAACAACTTATGTCTACTTATAAATAGTAAATAATAGAAGGGAGTGATTAGCATGCGTGTTATCAACTGGATTATATCGAAAATTAGATGTGCAATCTATTTCTTGGTGAAGAATGATGGAATGATGATGAGTAAAATATTTCAAGTCTCAAGATCTTATTCACTGAGGTTGTAGCACCATTTATGCGATAATATTTTAGTGTCTCATCAAATAACAGGTCTGTAGATTATGTAATGAATAACTTGAACACTATAATATTACTATTCATTTTCTTATTTTCCATTTTTTTTTCAATTTCTTTATTCTTAACTTGCACTTTAGGTTGTGATGGTAGTAGTATTATAATTTATGATTGTAATCATTTTTGTCTATATTTTGTGTTTCACTTTCTACTTCATCGTATTTATTTCAATTGACATGGAAACGTGGAACACTCTTAAAGATTCCCAATAACGCAGCGCAGATAGTAGCCATTTGATGCCCTATCCGGAATTTGAGAATGAATAAAATGTGCAATATAATTAACTTAGTTCATCGATATTGATATGCAATCTATATTGATATAATTCAAATAATGCCTTAGCCCTGTTTCACTAATATGTCCGATAACTGGTTTTTAACGCTTTGATACAGAATGAACAATGTCACTATTTCAAAATGTGCCCTTAATCAAGGCATTTTAATCGGACATGTCGGAATTATATAGATTGTTGGAATTTGGGTTCTTCTCGATACCAGAATTTGTTATTAATTGTTTTCATTATACCTTGTGCATTGACGTCTTAGCGCCCCCCCCCCCCCCATCTATTAATAGAGGCTGAATCCATTCCGTTTACGCATATTCTTATATCCTCTGAGGGAGGGCGCTATGCGATTATGACGTCACATGCATAAAGTCTATAGTAATTTGATCAATGACAACTCTTTGTGAGACGTGGACACTATTAGCTTGGTTAGTGTTACTGTATAGTAATGAGAATGTGGCGTCCATCTTGCGACAATGCTCAACATTCAAGCACAAGGGGTTTAAGATTGTTTTCTTTGGTAGGCTTAACGGGGTTTTTCAAGGTGTTTTATTTATTTATATCGTATATTGTTTGAATTGATCAACATTTGTTTTTTCTTTGTCATTACGTCATAGTAGATTTTTATTAAACACTAGTTTTGTAAGTCTTCAAATACACTGTTTCTATTACTACATTTTATATCATGTTCTCACGTACATGTATGTGTCCTTTGCAACTCTCTTCGTTTTTTTTCTCTGTCTCTCAAAATCTAGAAAGCCTTTCCTCACTTTACCCCCCCCCTCACCCACTCTCTCTCCTCTACCATCTACCATCTCTCTATCTATCGCTAATATGGATTGGGCCAAGGTTACGTAAAATCTATGAATATTGCATTTTTTTTATCTGTCAAGCAACCCACCCCAATTAAAGAATGAATAAATAAACCACTAAGTAAAATAAAAAAATCAAAATGAAGAGAGTAAAGAAAAGGGGATTTAACCAGAATGACACAATCTTTTGCGATAAATCATCGGATATACATTTAGATGTATACAAGCTAATCGTGAGCGTGGAGATTGATATTCTTAAGGTTTCAAAGCTTAAGGTTAATTTGATAAAACGTTCGCAGGCGATTAATAAATTTTCAATATTGCATTTTGGAAGCAGTTGTAAACTGCTCTTTACGTTTTACCAAATCCTCCCACCAAGCCTCCATTTTTAGTTTAGACCGTGGACTTTGTGTGTGTGTGGGACATGGTGTGGGAGGGGGTTGCGCGCGCGCGTGTGTGAGGGAAATGGGTGTGGATGTGTGAGAGACAAAAGAAGGGGGAATAGAGATGGAGTTGAGAAACAGAAAGAGATAGAAAGAGAGAGACAGCTCAGTAACAAAAAAAATGAACGAGAGAGACACACACATACAAAACATCAGTAATTTCATCGAGACTTGTAAAGATAAACTTAAAGCCAGGATGTTTCCATAAAAGACAACTCCATTTAAAAGATGCTCCAATTTTGACCTAAAATATGTGAAGCAATGAACTTGGCGCCTCGTGCAAAGTCAGGGATAACTGTAATGTTGTTTCGACATTATAGCAAATATTGATCTGTTCATTGAAAATATTCATTTTACCCAACCAAATGGGATATCAAATTGGCATATATCAGTTCAATATATTTTGCAGAGGACTTTAGTTATGTATTTTGGGGTCTCTCTTTTCACCCTGGTCATCACTGAAAATAGTTAATCGACGCCAAAATCATATTTCCAGTATTACATTATTACCGTTTTTATCATTTTATTCGCTTGTGTGATTCCATTGAAACATTTTGACTGCAATGCGGTAGGAGCAGATCTAAGATTGAAACCCAATTTGTGAAGAAATAAGGAACATCAAAATGTTGTTTATCATACGTCTATGACGTGAACGAACACACAAAAATCTGGATAAGTGGACACTGCAATACAGCGGTGTTGCACTCAAAAGTATCTTCTTTGTTTAACCTGTGGATCGTGAGTACTGTTTGTACCATTCCTCGCCCTCATCGACCCGACCCACCATCCACCCCCTCCCCCCTTTCAACACAGTCACCTTCTCCATCTCTCCATCTCTCCCGGTATCTCCCTCTAGTTCTCTCAATCAGACCCTGTCCTGTCTCTTGCTCCCTCATATCTATCAAACATTTTGGGGTGTCGCTTCCATCCACTAACTTTCTCCATTACGAAGCGCGACGATATCACAATTGCATTTGTCATTTACCACTTCATATTCTTGCACTCAAAAATATGTTAGTGGTTATCTTCATCTACAATACCTTGAAAGTACTCCTTACATGAGGTGTTAACTGTGATGATTGTGAGCGTGTAATTGTTTTTTTTTTACAGGGGTGTAGCAATCATATAGAAAAATACCTGAATATATTCTGTTTTACGAACGACTCTTGCTGATCCTTTCCTGTGTGAATGATACACATCAGATTTTCGTCAATGTTGATTTTGTTTCTTTAAGAAAGGTTATACAAGTCGATCGGAAAGTCGCTCGTAACCTAGGCCAGGAGTCCACTGGGCCGTCACCACTTTGCACCAGTTCGCGCCAATGCAAAGTGCCTGTGGCGTATAGTGTTGCCCAAAAGGTGCCCATTGGCGTGCAGTGTCTCCAGAAAAGGTGCCCATTGGCGTGCAGTGTCGCCAGAAAAGGTGCCCATCGGCGTGCAGTGTCTCCAGAAAAGGTGCCCAGTGTCGTGCAGTGTCGCTAAAAAAGGTGCCCAGTGGCGTGCAGTCTCTCTAACTGCCTCCCAACATGCGCGTTGAGGCGCGTAACGGCCCCAAATCTAATTTTTGGAACAACCCTTTTCTAACTTACAGCTTTATAAAACACCTATCGAACACCTGGATGTTTTTAGTCAGCGTATGCTGACGTACTGTACATGTGGCCAGTCTTTTTCTTCTTTGATTCCCTTTCTTGGTGTCAATAATTTTTTTATTAAAATCACAAAATATCAGGAATTCTAATTCTTTTTACGAAGAATCATTTGTGGTCTTAACAAAAGTCAATTCCTGGTATTAAGAAAATGCATGGATTACGAAATAGGCTCAAAATAGCAAATTGTACGTACGTCGGCAGACGCTCAGGTCAGACACCAATTTTGTTTGAGAAGACAGAGATGAGCCTGATTCTCATCCTTTCTGATGGAACTGGCATAAATGTAAATCCACTCACAGGGGATCGAATCCTGGGACAATAGATATGGAGGCCATCATTCTAGCGACTGCCGGGAGCGACTGGTAATCGATGGCCCGGGTTCGATCCCCTAAATCAGTGCGTCGGAATTTGAAATAAGTCAAAAATGCAATTCCGCACTTTAATAAACATTGTCCATTATGATATCAATTACACAAAAAATGATAGAACATAATTATGTGGTATTGTTAGGCGATTCTAGATAAGTTTTTGAATTTTTGGCATATCTTTTTTTTACGAATGTGATAAGCAATTTGAAAACTGGTTTATATCATGTATAATAATATGTCTGCATAATTTATAGAGCATTCGTAATATAGAAAAAAATCATAATGATATTAACTGGGATTGAGTATTTGACCAAAAGTAGGTTGAAAGAATGTGAATTCCTTTGATTTAAAATATTCTTTTAGGGAATTCCTATCCCAGCGTTTGCCCGAATGACGGAAACGATTTTTGACATTATGCACTTCAAATTCAAAGTGCATTTCCTTGTCGTACAGGGAAAAAAAATGACGGCTGGGTGTAGAGATCTTAAGTGCAAATCGTGGGCTTTTTCAATGGTGATAAAATCACCCGGGGTTATTCAAATCGTTTTATGCTACTCATGCAAAAGACGGAATAGACCCAAATGGGTACTTTCTTTATTTTGCAAAGGAAAACTGATCCAACAATATGCTATATCTGTGAGGATAGAAGGATTTGTGTAAGTCCTTCAGACAGATGGAACAATACACGTTAAGGTGTCATCTATTGAATTATAACCTTCTCTATTTTTATTCTTATTTTGCGTAAACGTTGATATCTATGCGTATCATGAAGTCTCGTCTTTAACCTCACAGTAAATAAAATCGAATGCATTTGGTTACGATAGCTACATTTTGATTGCTTTCATGTCTGTGTTAGAAGCTCTTTGTTGGATCTTTTGTTGATGGTTGTCGATACCTCAGAACATCTAAGAGAATATGAAGAGAATATTTAAAGTAATTGTTTGTCTTTCAAGCAATAAAAACAAAGACAAAAGTGTGATAGAATAATATAAAGAACAAAGTCCTCTAAATATGGTTTGTTGAGTAGCATGTCCAATCAAATAATTCAATATATTGTCCAAGTCCTCAGTCACATTGATCGTACTAATCAATTCCAAATAACCATATATAGATGAATTTCTTTTGATCGCGTCGATGTGTTGATGTGAACGATGTATGAATGATTCACAATGACACTTCTGCACTGGACAGTGTGACGCTGCAGTCAGACGAACAAAACCACCCCAGAACGATCGAAACTATTCAATACTATGATGACATTAGGTGAGAATGCGGACAGTCTCTCCACTGGTTTGACCAGGTCATTCCCCAGACATTTAACAGTACTTCTGGGATTGCATCACCGTTCATCGAATCACGTGATCGCCTAGATCATCACATATCATTGATATGACAAGGGAATCATAGGCACAGATCCCGTGTCCATACATAATAATTGTGTAGATATTGATATCAATATAGCACCTCACGGGGACCACATCTTTTCATATTAAAAGTTTAAGCCAGGTTGACGAAGGCTGCAATTTTAGTACTGGATCGTGCCTCAGAAACCTTGAAGATTGCAAAGAAGTGTCAAGGTGGAAGGAATTACGTCATGAACGTAGAGCAACATGATCTTGTAAAACTAGCATCACTGATCATGACAATCCAATAACATAACACATGTGCGCCAAATTTCAAAGATTGTCATCTATGAGACATAAATGAAATCAAAGTTAGGCGCGTCGAGTTAATGATTTTATTCATTATTAAATTCATGAACATAACGTGGAGGATGATGAAGAAAGATATCACGACGTTCCCAAATGTTCAACAGAATCAATAGGTCCGTATATTCTGGAGTCGGATTTAACTTAGACCTCGGTCTAACTCTTTGCTAAAATTATGGGAAGCCACACACGTCAACATTTGGTTCCCATTATATGCTATTTATGTTCACTATGTTCTTATCCAATTCTTTGATAGTGAAGCCAACTATTATCCTTCCCAGACGGTTGAGTATCAAATTAGTTGATTCGTTGGACCTCTTCTGTTGGAGATTTTTGTCATAATTGGCTTTCCATAGTTAAACAACGACTTTAAACCAGAGCTTGAATCAAACCCAAGTTCAGAATATGGGCGAAGGAGTTTCTGATTTTAATTTGCAAAGTATAGTTTTATGCTCAGTCGGGCTGTTTGAATAACGTTTTGGTTCATGGAGACATACAAAATCCACAAATATTGTGAAAAGTATTGATCTTCTCATTATCTCATCATTCTCGCACGGAAATTTCCTAATCATCCTTCAAGCTATTCTCACTCTAAAGTATTGGTAGTTGATTTTCTTTCTCATTGATCTTAAAATCTTACTTTGGGTAGTCAAGGCAATCCCCAAACCAACAATAAATCGCCCAAAATTATATATTTTTGTAATTATCATTATTCACAGAGCTTAAAAAGTACAACCTAATCTTTGGATTAAGCAACAATAACTCACACGAGTACTTGATTGAATGTAAATTTAGTGACAACTTCAAAGAATAAGAAGAAAGCAAGGTTGGAAGTTCGTGGTTCGTTCAAGTATGAGATGTGTACACTGTGCAACCTTAGAAACTTTACAAGCAGTCCAGAAAAGGGGTTCTCAAACATGTCAAAGAAACTCTTGTATTGTTTAATTGTACAACTTCAAATTTTGACGCTATGAAGAAGGAGAAGAATTATTCTTTTAGACATTCCCATATTTACTTTTTAAGAACAAATTATAACACATAGGGAGAACGTTCTCTGATGACTTACTCTTGGTTTTGGGGTGGCGGGTCACTAATGGTGGTGGTAATTTTATGAAGCATTTGAGTTTTCCTTTAAATGCGTTCAATTCTTTTCATTCCCTGCATGTACTCATCTAAACTTTCACCAACCATGCTAACCTGGTGAGTATTTAACCAAACCAAACAAAAAAGTTTACGGCGTCAAGTATCAATTGTCAATTTCAGTTGTCAGGTGCATTTAGCTTATGTTTTTCCCAGAATGAAACCACTTTTGTATTGTGTCTGGTGGTCTTTTTTCTTCAACCGCAATATTTGCGTCCTTTGAGAAACGCTAATTTTCTGAAACTATAAGGGTTCCAGAACATGAGTGTCAGAAAAACATCGTCGTTCGACTCTATCTTCCCTTAATCGCATGGAGGTTACCACATTCATTATGAATCATAACTAGCTCTCTCAGGTGCGATATCAAAATTGGATATTTTTGCATTTTGTGTCTGCTACGGCGTTGTTAATTCTCCCGTTACTGCCTCGACACACCAAACACAGAGGTTTACATCTGTGCACCTTGATAATCATGCTAATGAGAGTGGTGGCCCTCAAAATTTTACAAGCTTCAATGATATGAATTCGAAATTTACATTGATCTTGCATTTGAATTAAATCTTAACAATAACTGAGGTCCATAATTGGGCAATTTCAGACCTAGGAGTTGTGTCAAAGGGGAGACAGGCCTGGGCGACCAAAAGAGCTTTTCATCTCAGCTTTTTGGGACACCTTTTTTTCATTATTGTTTTTTTTAATAGTTTTTACATGTATATGAAAAAGATAAATGAGAGTATTTTCACTCTCCCTCAAAAAAAAAAACATTCCCCAACCCACTCTCTCTCTCTCTCTCCCTCACTCCTCTCCATCTCTCTCCCTCCCCACCTCTCTCGCTTTATCTCCATCTCGTTTTATCGTATGTTGCATGGCAATGCATTAATGAATAAACAATAACCACGATAACAAAGATTCATATTTGGGTTACTTTAATTCAAACAGCAATTACCATAATTAAATCTAGGTTAATACGTGATTGTGAAAAGTAATTGCGCTAATTTCATGTCACTATGGTATCTTCTCGCGTGAGATAGATAACATTTCTTTCTCCATAAAATAGATATTAACATGATTAAGGTGGGTTCAGGGAGTTATATATATAGCCCTCTCATAAAGACTGCCTAAAACTATATTCATGTTTTTAATGTTAATTATATTAGAGTATCATTTATCTTTTCGGTCTATGAACGTGCAAATAATGTTAAGATATGTATTTCATCTTATAAACTTTCAAAATTTGTCAATTTGTGTCTGGCCTCCCCAAATGTCCCACTATGATAAACCATCATTCTGGATATTTTTCAACGAATGTTTTTGTAGTTGTAATTACCTTCAGATTCATCAAACCTTATAACTGTTTTATGGCGAACAGAAGAATATTCCCTAGGCACAGTTTTTGATGACTTCGAGTTAGGTAATGATGCTAGTATTTGAGTCCGGAGCACTTTGGATTGCGATACCTAATTATAACTCTAACACCTAAACCAAGTTACAAATCGAACCAAAACTTCAATCAAATCTGATTCTGTGTAGCTGACGTAAACATCGACTCAATACCAACTCCATGATTTCAGCATCAAACTTGAAATCCCCTTCCTATTATTTTGACCAATCCTGTTCAAGGTTGTATAGATGATAATGATGACATCTTAAATTATTGGTACATGATAAACGACACAGAGTAAATTGATTTGGAGTGGGTCCAGGAGATAAACCATCGTTAGTGACGTCATAATGATCACGATGACTCGATATTGTGACCATGTTAACCCTTAAAATATAATGCCATTCATGGAACGACTGATTATTTTTTCATAGATTTTATGATGTCCATGGTTTTAATGAGAACTGTACCAAAGTAAGAACCGTTTCATAATTTAAACTAAAAAAATCAATATTAAAAAATAATACCAATAGACATTCCTCTGAAGAATGTGGTCTACGAATTATTACCAAGTGTTTAAAATTGTCCTTATAAATAGATCTTCAGATTTTGAGATTCCTCATCCTCTTTATAATTGTGCAAAATATACAACCGGTAAATTTGCGCCAGTATAGATATCATTTTAAATCGTAACAGCAATAAAATACGTGTGAGAGAAAAGATGGAGAAAGGATGAAAGGGAAACAGAGGACTGAGCCATTCTCTGTTCTTCCCGTTATGCCACTGTCACTCCCCCAAAAAACAATGAATCTTATAACCCATCGAAACCGACAAAAGCTATTGCGTTATTTCAAATGAAATATCTCTATTGATCGGTTCGGGGTTTTTTTTTTCAGTGAGACTGCAGTATCGAACAGTTATAACAAATGAATAAATTCACCTTTTGACCACCTTGCCCTTTGTTTAGCCCGGTTGATCAAATCTGCAAAAGGATATCTTTCTCGGGAATACTCTCCCACCCTCGGGTTGGTATAATCTCATTTTCTGCAGTGATGGAAGATCCCTCTATATTTAATGTTTCAATTGTCTTTTCCCCCTCTCGAATACATTTAATCTCAATGTATATGTATTTTGTTGGTTTATATTCCAATGAATAATGCAGACCATATATGGCAATGACATTGGATTAGTTCAATATTTATTCATTTATTAGCGTTTGTTTTTCAATGATCTGAATCTACTTTACAATAAATATACATTATTATTATTATCCTTCTGACACGTTATATTGATACTTCGTTCTTATTTCATTATGAGCCTACTAAAGTAACGAAATATCTAATCGCTATTGATTCATTATTTCTTTTTTTCTAAATCTATTTGTTATCTATTAAAAACATGTTTCAAATTAAATCGTTCAAATTAAATCACCAAATATAATAACACTTCGTCTAAATAATGCATCTTTAAAAACTCAGCAAAGATTCGACTTGAAGAACGTGAATTTACTAATCAAAATCTAGAAACTGTTCTTTTCACGATAATGGTAGGGCTTAAGTGTGGCAAAAGTAAGTACATATTAACTAATGTTTATATTTTATATAGAAAGGTAGGCAGTGATTTATCAAAGTGGTTTATGGTCCTAAGTAAGATACACGTATCAAAAGGGCTATGTTGATATTGATTGACAAAATATTAAGATGAAATTAGATTTTCTCTCTCTTTTCTCTCTCTCACCCTCTCCATCTACTCGAATTTCTCCTACCCATTTCTCTCTCTCTCTCACACACACTCACGCACAAACACTCGCCCACACACTCCCCCAGTTATCCGAAGGGCGCATAATAAGGGAGTACATAGTAATATTGGTATCCCCCCAAAAAAATAACCTGGAATACTAATAAGAGAACAAAAGAAAAAAAATATTGGCATAAAATGAATTTCACAGCTGGTGAGCTACCAGTTTAACGTACATTTAAGAGCGCATTGTGGCTAACATGCTTAAAAATGGGAAAGTGCATAAAGGGGGAGCTCGAGTCATGAAATAAGCTAGGCAATGAGGTGTTACCGGATTCAATTGCAGATATATATACACCTGGGACTACGTATGATATAAAGTTATCAGGATACTCGTATATTTGTTCCTCTGTTCTTTATTTCCCAAGTGAGCAGGGTTAAATTGAGCAGTGTTCCTACCGCCTGTGTCAGGTGGGTTATAATATACTTAGGATATGACTTGTGAACACCTTGTATATGCCTGATATTCCGCCATTCGAAACTTTGATGTGAAAATTGTTAAAAGTTACTGTACGTCTCATTATAGACATAAACATTTAAGTTATATTGCTCAAAGAGCAAAACCCATAGTATTCATGGAAATTCATCAAGATTCATCGAATACTATTTTTGTATACTGATCGCACTGTCGTTCTATTATATCACCAGCGAGTTCTTAACAAATTTACCATCATCATGCAAGGGCACTGTCGTACGCTAACAAACGGAAGATCTACAATTTATTTTAAGGCTTAATATTTCCCATTAACTCTTTATCGGAACGAGGTATTACAATTACAGTTAATACGACAGCCTTATTGTCATCGCCGAAGACCATTTATACACGTGATTGGTTAAATTAGCTAGGTGCGTATGGCAAGTGCCAATATTAATCAAGTCCGTGACTGGTGCTTATTACTTCATTAAAAACATTGATATTACACATGGTAGTGGATGTTATATTTTGTTAGTAAAGATTGACCGAATTGAGAGTTAGCTACTCAATTAACATGATTAATTTAGAGTCGCTTGTAGAATAGATCGAACAAAATTGAAATTAAGTATATTAGTGTCAAAGCATTAGACTGACAGCATTTCTGCAAGGTGTCTTTTGTGGGCCTAAAGCTCTAATGATAATTCAAAAAGTTGCCCAATCATTCAAATGGAGATTGATACGATTGGATGAAAAGCCACTTTTCTCTCTTCATGATTCAAAATGTAAAAAAGCTGATCTAAAGTTTGATAAATGATAAACCTGAAATCCATTTATCCTCTCTTGGTTTTCGTGTTTTTTAATATTTTTTTTTACAGGACGTGTATACTTTGTTTTTCGACTAATTAAAAATACTAGAAAAGGAAATAAGTTTGACTTAAAGATACCCCTACCAGTCCAATTTGGCGACAGGTTTTACGATTTAAAACCATATAAACAAAAGTTCAACATTTTTTAGATATGATTTTAGTGGAAACGGGCCTTTACAATAGAAAATGATAAAACGTTAAGATATCACCGACCTCTACCCACTGCTGAAAAACCTTGACCTCGCGACTCTTCTCTCTCTCGAGAGAGACTTGTCTTTAGAAGGTGAGGTAAACCCTTTAATATAAAAGACTAATGCCCCATGTCTGAGCAAATAGATATCGATAATTATCTACTTAAAGTAGTATCCGGCTTGTTTACAGCAGTGGAAATGCTAACTGTTGGCGACACGTAACATTCAAGTTGGTGGAATTAAAAGGGCTTACAACGCGTGAGCCTATAATAATGCTGAGATAATACGATGAAGTTTCCAGACAAGGGAATACATCAGTACAGAGTTGCAAAATCACGAAAATGAAATTCGGGTTCGTTCCCTGGATAAAGATTGTACTTGAAAGATGCATAATATCCAGAAAACAATAAATTTTAAGAATTTGAAATAAATCCAGATCAGCCCCGAAAAAGTGACCAGCCGAAAATTTGATTTATTTTGCATTTTAAAACGTTATTTTTAAAATAATAGATTTAACGAACATTTTATAAATATTAAAATCTGTAGGCTTTAAATCGAAATTCACAAAGGTTAAATCTAAATCTCATGTTCGACTGATCACTATTCACAACTGATCTGCATTTATCTTAAATGTTTCAAATTAAGATGGTGACATTTCAAATAAAGATGATCCCCTGAACAATCATTTAATAGATGTTACAAGTGCCATTGTCAGACTATCAAAATGAATGTGCGAATATTTCTATTTTCATTATTGATTTTCTCTCACATAAACCTCTTCCTCCTCATCCTCATTTTTTTAATTATGACTTTGATTGTTTCTCCATTCTGCTCATTGGAAATTACATTTCAACGAGACTCGTTACTCATCTGTGTTTTGATGTATTTAAACACTGTTGGGGATGTACTTCAAGAGGTATTAACCATCGTCAAACAGAATTGATTGTATCATACGGTATTTTTTGTTCGCAAGATACTATACCAGGGCATAAGAAAGTAAATTGGATAGGAACAAAACAAAACAATGCGCATCCTTATCGACTTACTGAAAGAAGACACAAAAAATTATGATCGTCTCATTCAGCTATACTTAGATACACATTATGCTTGGTAAATGTCAAGTGCCTTTTGTAGAGTACCCAACAGCCAAAATCGTCAAGTAGATAAGAGATATATTGGGAAAATGTGAATCCTGAAGGCATTTTGGGGTTAAAGTGGGACACAGGTTTATTTCATACAATTCAGATGTGTTGAATCCGATGAGACCTGGGGCGGTATTCTGAGGTCATTTTATCTTTAAAATATTTTATGTTATATCCTACATAGAGTAAATCCTGTATCGTGATTGGTTCAAGTAGCATCATGTGACCTAATATATTTCAACTATGATGTTGCGTGACGTCAGACCTCGATATATTTTTGGATATTACATATCTTATGTAGATTCGAATCAGTGATAGGTCAATACGCCATCACGTGATCATAGCTGCGAGGATCGCATTTTGGTATATTCGAGGTTTTGACGTCACCTCAGTGAATATAACTGCGTTGTATTTTCAATTGCGGCGTTATATTCACTAAGGTGACGTCACTCGCTGCTTACAAGTTGCGTAATCATGTAATTTATTTTATGTACGCGCTAGTGTTATACCGTGTTTACACTTAATCGGCATTTGAATCGGCTCGCGGTTCTGAACCGCGAGCCGATTCAGCATCGGCTTTTTCATAGCGTGTAAACGCGAGCAACTTGAATCGGCTCAAGGTTCAGAACCGGCAATTTGCACCATCAAAGTAGTAGGTTCTGAACCGCGAGCCGATGCAGAATCGGCTTTTTTACTACGTGTAAACAGAAAGCCGATTCTGCACCGGCAATTTGTGCGCATTTCAATTACTTTACCATTGTGACGTAATTGTAAGCGCACTGATCCAGTGTTGTTTTTATTATGACGTATATTGTAGGTATGCGTATCATTTCAGGTTTTTGCATCGGCTCGCAGTTCTGAACCGCGAGCTGTAACAACGTGTAAACGCAATCCAAATGCCGATTCTGCATCGGCATTTGGTTCAGAACCAATTGCCGATTAAGTGTAAACACGGTATTAATGTGTCGATTGCATGAAGAACGCGCTTGATGTATTTTCCATTTTTTTCTATTATGACGTAGACGGATCATAGCTGTAGCAAGAATTTCGGGTTGGGGCCAGATGATGAAGGCAATCTCTGATGGCGAATCCATATAGACTATATAATATAACAGATATTGCCTGGTCTATCGTTTTAATACATAACATTTCAACTCCACTCCGAAGCTATATTTTTCCCTCGGGAGAATATTTTCCCTCAGCGCTGCGCGCTTCGGGCAAAATATAATCCCTTGGGAAAAATATAACTCCGTCGGGGAGAGGAAATGTTATATTCAAACTATAGGTAGGCAATATCTGTATAATATACCAATATTATGACGTCATTATTTCACAAAACTGGATGTCTCGGCGCACCGGCTTGCGCGCTCTCTCTCCCGGGCGCGCAAGTCCAGCGCGATGCGTCAGCGCAGACACTAATCTGCGTTCCGCTGAGCGCGGTGGCTCGGAGAAAAGTAGGTAATTCAACGCAAGTAACAGGACTTTGCATGCTCAGCGCATAGATTTTGGTTATAAATTATTAAAAGTAGGATATAAAACAAATATATCAGGCGTTTCATTCGAAAGCATAGTGGGAATTATTAATCCTCGGTTGGACTGGCAAAACTACTATATTTCCCTCGGGGCTTCGCCCCTCGGGGAAAAATAGTAATTGCAAGACCAACCTCGGATAAATAATTCCACTATACTTTCTCAAAGCCTGATATATTTGTTTATTATCTCTTAAAATGAAATTGGTATTCTGAGATGACATTTTATCTTTCAGATAAAATTTAAAATTTCATCTGGCGTATAAATTTTATCTTGCGTATTTATGATGATACGCAACAGAGCAGTGGCTGCGTAGACATACCCATCGCGTATCTGGCCATTGCAACGCGGGTGATGTGCTTGGGCCCAAGTTACTTTGAAGAAAAAATAAAATAAACTTAAAAGAGGGTACGGTAGGGGCTATTTTATCTCCGCGACGTTCATTTCGTCAATATTTCTAAGTGAATTAACTCCAAATGTTGGCATGAAAATTAAGAAAAATTATATCTTCATTGAGAACAACACCTTAAAGTTATTCCTGTACAATCAGGAAGCATTTCATAAGACTTTTCTTGACTAATATTGTCTTTGAAATGATGCTTGAAAAGATGCGATATAGACTTCGAAAAAAAGATGAGAGTATTGCCATTTTTGTTAAAAAGAAATCTCTGTAAAGACGCACAAGCGTATAGTGCAAGCGTATTGAAGTCAATAAATTGACGCAATCTCACTCCTTCGCCACACCTCCTAGCGGAATGGATTTCAATTGGTTGAGTGATATGAGAGAGCTATAAAAGCGCGTTTCTAATTGGATATTGATTAAAAAATAGGTGTGTCTTACAGAGATAGAATGAAGATAAAATTGTTCTCAGAATACCAATTCGGAGAGATTTTCAGGGTATTTTATCTCACTGATTTTAACGGAGATAAAATAATTTATTTTATCTGAGATAAAATGGATCTCAGAATACCACCCCAGTTCCCAAGCCCATTTCTGTTTTTTTATACCATCTAATTTGCATAAACAAAATGGCTGCCAAATTGACCAATTAGAATCGTATTTCTGCAATATTCTTTTGTAATACACTGTACTCGCTTTCATGAAAATTGAAAAGGCAAAATCTTGAAAATATAACATGAACCGTGCAGAAAAATTGGTCATTCTATTTGGGGTTATTTAATTGTGCAAATGTATGCATATTTTTCAATATTATGCTATAATTTGGTAACTTAAGCTCAAAAGTTTATAATTTTGGGTTCAAATAGCATTCGGACCATTATGGATAATTTTAAGGCCTTTGAAATATAATATAACAGTCACTGCTTATGTATTTTATTGTTCTTTGAATTTCCTATGTATTTCTTTGTATTTTCTACCATTTGTTTTGTATATATTTTGTTACGAGATCTTTCAACAACTGCTTATCAATGGCAGGTAAATATTAAGCTCCAATTATTAAATGGGTTGATAATCATTTTTACCACATGTTTTAATATGTATTCGGGAATAAACACACACACACATCCACCCATACTCACACCTGTATACAAAGTAATATGCTTGCAATGTGCATTAGGCATGCCAGTATAAAAGCACACTGATGCTGATCCTATAATCAGGACATTGTTCAAATTCCATAAACATACAACAAAGAAAAGAAATATGAATTGATAAACTTATAATCATGCTTAAATTAGATAACTTCAATTAGAAATATTCAATGATTTCATATATCATGTCCATAATTATATAATAGATAGGCCTACTTTAGTAACAGCCAATTGAAGATGTGACTTATGCAATGTATGTAACAGCCGTGTAGCAAAATTATTTCTTTAAGTTTGCTAAAGTTCACATCAGATCTGCAATTATTCCAGCTAACTATGCAAGGAACCATTTGTAATCAAGGCAAAGGGTCTGTATCACTAGATCACCCACTCATTTGCTTGGTCATCACCCTACTTTTCATTCATTGTTTTTCTGAGGATGCATTTCCGCGATTCAACTATCAAGGTGATAGCTGAAGACTAGAGCTTCTAAGTAAGAGCAAGCTATTTTTCTTTTAAAAAATACAAGATATAGAATAGGAAATGATAAAAATATGGGCAAGAACAAGTATGTTTCCAAATGTTCACACCTCGTACTATGATTGAAAAGTGCTATAGGGATACCATATTCCCTTTGCAATGAAGTTATTGATTTCAGCAATACATAATTTTGATAGCATAAACTAAACAGTGTCATTGCTGAAGATGCTCACTTCCCACGATTTCCCGTAAACTATGCTCCCTGCCATTAATACAATCTTTGGAAGTTTCTGGTGTTGTGCAACCGTAAGAAGGGAAAATGTATTGTTGACTGGTTTAAGGTACAGAAGTGCGTCAAGGTTTAATACTTTCGCCGATTCATTTCGTCATGAGCAATGAATTTGGTTATGAAGAGGGTAACGTTTGGGAAAGGCAGCCTACCAGAGTTAGGAAAGCTATTTGATGCAGTTGGGGATAATGCCGGACAAAAATGCGGATTGATAATCTGTCACTATTAAAGAGCAAACATGCCAGGAACCCATAATTCTCCGAAATAATATCGTATAGAAATGTCAGCTATTCGTAGTTCGATAACTGACATGAAATTAACTGCAGTATTGGAAAGCTGTACGTTTCAACACCTTACAAAATCTGGTTAAACAGCAAATTCTCCCCGTAAGACATGTAAAACTAAAAGTCTGGTTTTCTCTCCGGATCTGTGACACAAGGATCGAACATGTCTCAAGAACACAAACTTGATGACTTGGATACGCACTGCTTCTGCATGATAACACGACTTTCATCTTATTGCCTTACCAATAAAGCCATCTTGTGGAACCCATAAGCATGCTCAGGGAGGAGAACTGGCAATTTTTCATTCAGCAATACCCCGAAGGTTACCATGAACTGGTAAAAGATAGATAAAACTGGAGGAAGCGCAGTCCTGAAGATGGCAGGGGTTACTACACTGGTAAAAAAAGTATGTGGAAATGCACCTGCAATCCCTATATGAAGTTCAATGATAAAAACTCGGCGTTGGCGTTATATACAATAAATTGTTCACATTTATGGAACTTAAACTAAAAACATTGTACGTTGTGGAATTTTAGAACATCAAAGTCTGGCTTTTAAAAAGTCTACCTGACAGGCAAAATGAAAAAAATAGCTGTTTTCTAATCTATGTGGATTTTGTTCTGAGAAGTTTTAACAAATTAGGACAATGCAATTAGAGGAAAACGAGAAAAACAAAAGAAATCTCATTTTCAGCAGAATTGCTTACACTTCATACTGCTAAAAAGATACTTATTGTATGTAATCAGATTATGTTGGACGGTGGACCACACCACATGACATATTGATTGGGTAAAGGAATGGAGGAATAGAGAATTGAACGGCATTTTCTTTATTCAAATTTAAAAATTGATAATCTAAAATATATAATATATATTCTAGAAGTCCCAATGCAGCCAAATTGTAACAATCAATAAACATATTCGTTTTAAATACAGACTTGTTCACGAAATTCGCAGGGCTACCATCAGTGTGCTTTTAAATGGGTAGGCCCCCTTGCAAGTATATTACTTTGTAATTAGATGCAGGTGTGGGTGCATGTGCGTGTATGACCCTGAAAATGTACAAAAGTTCTTCTTAACAGCGTCATCATAATAATTAAATCATTGAAGAAGAAAAAATTCCGTCTTTGATTACCAATACTTTGAGTGATCTCATTACAAAACGTGCATGTACAAAATAAGTGGTAGAAATAAATGAAAAATTGAAAAAACAATAAAACACATTAATATTGACTGTGGTATAATAATAATGCTATCTGTGCCAAAGAATTATTGATATTGATTGGTGGTGATTTTTTACCAGATTGCTAAGAAAGCATGAATGCTTGTAAGCAAGCAATTATAAACATTTGAGCTGAATAATGCAAAATATGCATAAGTTTGCATAATTAATTAATCATAGTAAAAATAGCAAATATTCACAAAATGATCTCCATTATTTATGCAGGAGTTTGCATTATCAACATGATCCATGACAATTAGAGCCAATTTTAGAAAGAATCTTGTAGAAATAAGATCATAAATGTTCGATTTGGTAGCAATTTTGTTTATGCAAATTAGGTGGTCAAAACAGGAGAAATCAGCTTGGGAACAGGTCTAATCGGATTCAGCACATAGAAATTGTGTAAAATAGCCCTGCCCCCAACTTTAACCACAAAATGCCTCTAAAAGTTTATACAGGCCTCTTTTTCAAAATAGCTCTAGTCTAAAGGCCATGCTGGCGAGAGATGGAAAGATGAATAGATAGATTCAAACATTTTCAAGCACAAAAAAATGCCCCTATTAATGTATTTCCTATTTTATTTGGATAAACAGTTTTATCTTCCGGTTTATTTGAGTTATTGACAAATCCCTTTGCCCTATTACTTCCTTCGTGCAAAATGTTTACCTCTTTAGTTTTCCGCACATCAATTAAATGCGGTTCGCAGAAATGATTGAATATGACAGTCAGTGAAGAACTCAAATGCTGCAATAAACGTCATACCAGAAGCAACCAATCAGAAAGTCTAGCAAAGCAAACATATACAACCACACATTCGAGTTATCCGCCAATCGGCGCCACCCATGCTATCTTCACTAGTGTGACGTCACGTTACGGGCTTTTTCATATACTGGAAGGGAACAGTGTAGTAATTCCGGATATAAAAGGCCTTGCTGGGCAGTGTTGCGTGTCCCTAGATTCTTACAAGACATACCAAGCTAAGTTCACCGTATGTTTGTGGCGTGTTTGGAGCCACGGAAAGGCGCACAGATAAGGTGAAACGAGGCAATAATAGCTTATTTTTTCAGATTTTTGTTATTAACTCTCCTATCAAGTTTTAACCTGGTTTGCTTCAGTGTTTAAGAGCGTTCTTTTTTTTTTCAATCTCCAACATTTCACGTTCGTAACCAGCTATTCGTAATCAACTTTTGCAGTTGCGAGCAACATCTGGTAAGTCATTGATACCTATAATTACATTGAATAATTTATTTTGATTGATATAACATGTATTTTGTTCAAGTAATTTCCTCTTGATAATAAAACAACAAAACACAGAAAGAAATTATAGTAATTAAACTAAATCTATAACGTTCGAAAATGAAAATGATGCGAGACGTAACGCGCAAAGAAGTGCAGGTTGTGTAACCATATCGTTGCTGCTGGTTACGACCCCCCTCCTCCTCCACACAAGCGGGGGGGGGGGGGCCTTCACGACATTCTACATATTTGTATACGTTTCCTATTAGGACATGGCTCTTGATTAGACATTATAACGATGCCTCATGGTTTATCTTGAATTCCTTTTGAACACCATTCACTTCCAATCCAAATGTCAAATCTTGTAAAATCTGTATTAAACCAAGGTTACAACATAATTTGTTGTTGTCAGTTTTTGTATAAAAAAGACCAATATGGGCATTTACCACGAGTTATATTAGACGTCATTCTGAATTACACATTTAGGGCGTTAAGACATAGATTAATGAAGATTATAACAGAACTTTGTTGCATTGAGTTCATGGTTTCAATTTGACCGTGTTTTTTGTAAGCTAACTTGCTTATGGTGGGGTGAATGGTTGAATTTAATATTGTAATCGTGTGTTATATTCATTTTCTTGGGCTGATCTGTATTCATTAAAAAAACTATTACTATACTGTGAGAGCAGCTTTCCTTGACTGGTCAAATAATTAAAGATGTACATGCAGCAAAAGGGTTCGGAATTAGAACATGAACACAGGGTCATATATTCTTAATTCAGCATAGAGTAAATTTGTACACACTAATCTTTCCATCATCATGTAATCTCACATGGCGGCAATATCTCTTATCCACAAATCTTAGTTTAGCCATAGGCCTGCCCATGACCATGGTGACTAGAAATACCTTGTATCGGTGATTAACACGTTCATTATGAATGCATGATCAGAGCTCTTGTACAATTTAACGTAGTTGGTATGTGGCATATCCACTTGGTGCAGGGTGTGTACGATTGCGCACAGTAGGACCCTAAAGGTTGAACGGAGCTGGTATTTTCTCGGGAAGCACGAGGCGTGTCGTCTCGTGACCATTGTACCACGGAAGGGTTGCAACGATGCGTTCAGAAGCAGCAAGTATTAATTAGGCCTAGGCAGGTTGGAGGGGGTTGTGTATGGGGTGATTTTTGTCACCCTATACAGCCGCGATGGCCCGGTAAACGGTGTCATTTTGGAACAACGAGGAGGTAATGGATGATGCGAGGGCGTTACTTGAGTTAGGGGAGTAGAGCCAAAGTAACGAGATAATAAAGACGCACTCAGAGGCAAAAGAGGGTGGAGCGAATGTGGTGGCAGAAGTTGCGTACAACTAACTATACTTCTCTGCTGCTATCACTCCAATGATTTCATTCACCACACTTTGCATTACCATGATTACAGGACACAAAGTTCGAATCTAACATCCAAAGTTATGACCCTTTGAATGAGAACAATCCATTCTTCTTCCAGATTTGTTGCAGCTATTGTCTGCTTTCGAATCGACTAAAACTGAAAAGCCTGTGATGCAATTCTAAAACTGAACCATGTCTTACATCAAATTAAGAAAGCAAGCGGGTAGCACTTGGTACCCAGTCGTTAAGGGTTCCATAATATTTGCTCCAACAAAATTTGCAACTCTTGAAAATCTACACATAGTGCCAAACTTAGAATCTCAACTTTACACATAACACAAACCATTAATCATATTGACACATGTCAATGAATCATAAATTAACATCGTATCGTCTTCTAAGACATTGTTTTGGAGAATCCTCGGTCTCGAAAACGTTTTTTTTTCTTTGGGGGTAATTCTGACGTGATGCCTAAAGTGAGCTACATTCATTTCATATCTAAAGAAGATAATGTCAAGTGGATTTCATAATGAGTAGAAAAAATGCATAATTCGATGACCAGAGGAGCGTTTCATGAAAGGAATTGTCATAGTTTTTTTTCTCGACTATGCGTCATTTGTATTTTACGCATAAGATCTCATAAGGAAGAGAAAATACTGGATATTCCAGTTGTAAACTTGGTACATGTAGCATCACTCTCCATTGTTCTAACCCAGTCATGTATGAATTGTGAACGTTCAGATGGAATTTAAATGAAAGAGGGGCACTTCTTTTTATTGATGTACATTTATGATCATAATGAAAAAATTACGGTTTCCCCTTTTTACATAAAAAAATATATAAAGTCCCGTGTCACTAGAAACAAGAATCAGGAGATATATACAAAAGACAAGGGCCAATAATAATTATTAAAGAAATAAGTACTGTCATATTACTTGTTGCAATTCATTTTCCACAAAACATTCGTAAGGCAAATATAAAAGCAAACCTCGATGCACTTTTTTTAGTGACTTTCATGCGATATTCTAACCAAAGAAACAGGCTCAGACTCCAGACCGATCAAAAAATATTTGGTTATTGTAACCGGAATATATCAAAATGAAGGTCTTTGTGGATCGGAAGGGGATATGAGTGAAGTAATGAAACTCAGACATCAGTTATCATTATGAACTACGTATCTTACACCGAGTTTATCATCAGGCAAACATTATCAGATATCCCAATGCAGCTATTAAATGACGTTCGAACTTGAGACGGAATCTCCTTTTGATTCCTTTGTAAATGCATGAATCACATTTATGTCATATAGGACCTAAATATCTAAGTATTTAACCTGAGGTTGGCAGAGGGTTATTGAAAACTGGAAAATGATTCCTACAATCCTTAAATTGGCAACGCAGTTAAACTTTAAATCGCTTTATATACATACACATTAGAAAAGCTGTATGTGATAAGGTACAAAACTGCCAAGACAATCTGTAACATGTATTTATTTCTAATAGAAGAAATGTAAATCAATGGGTGACTAATAAATACAAAACGTTTCAATTTACCCAAAGTGATATAGCTTAAAGGAGAATGAAACCCTTGAAACCAGCTGAATCCATATCAAAGAGAAAAATCAAAGAAACATATTGTTGAAAGTTTGAGGAAGATTGAATGAATAATAAGAAAGTTATGAGCATTCGAATATTGAGATCACTAGTGCCATGTAGATCCTCCCAACGGCAATGCGACCAAGATCTGTGATATCACACACGTACAACTCCCTCATTACTTTAGTACTTATTTCACTTATATTCTCACTTTTATAGAGTCTATCACAAGGTGAGGTGTTCTCTTTATGAGATGACAAGTACAGAGGTTTCACAACATTATATCATTGATGAATCGTTTGTCATATGATTAGAATGAGCAAAAAGAGATGTTTTGGGGTATATTTTCAGTGTCCAAATGGGAGAGTTGTACGTGTGTGACATCACAGATCTTGGTCGCATTGCCAATGGGAGGATCTCCATAGCATTAGTGATCTCGACATTCAAATGCTCATAACTCTTTTATTGCTAGTCCTATTTTACTCAAAGTTTTGTTGATCTTATTCTTTGATTTTTCTGCTTTCACAAAAGCTAACTTGCTCCAAGAGTTTCATTCTCCTTTAAAATAGTCTTTTTCTCCTGATGGGGCTTCCCAACATGAGGCAGGATCTGTTTAAATCGCGTCCAGTTTGATGAATAAGATACATCTTAGCGTTTAAAGACCATGCATGGTTAACGTTCCAGAGGACTGGTGCAGAACTTTTAGAAGTATAAATTATTCGTTGATCACATGGAATATAAAAAAAACCAGGAAGAAAGAAATTTCAATATCGTGAAAAATCATGATTTACTTTCTCTGCCAGGGTTAATAATTATAACACGTGTAGAAAATGGAATGATATTGGGATGGCGTTTTTTCTGCAGCACCAGATATTCATTTTAAGATGCATTTTATATTTACAGGGCTTAATTCAAAAACATAATATAGAGTTGTAATAATTGCCGCCTTACAGCTCAGATGTTTTAAAGTTTAAATCATTGTCAGCCTTCTTCGTTCATATGAAATAAGCCGTCGTAAAATTAGTTTTCTTTTATACCCTTTAATCGGCATACATTTTGTTCTCAAATAAATATTCTTGCAATAAAAAAGTACTACTGAATAGCAAAACATTTCTTCATCCAAAACATGAAAAGCGTTGCCTCAGTCCTGACAATACAACACATATATAACCATGGATGACTTGAACCTTGGAATATCATAACTAATAGTACCTCTATACCACAAATGTTCTTTAGTATCTAATGAACTATTATTTTGACTTCACACCTGCGTGGCTTGGCTTATACAAGACAGATGGCACCTTCATGCTATTAGCTGGACCGCGTAAAACAAAGATGAAAGATTGATGGCAGGGTTGATTTATACGATGGGTTGCATTATCATTATGTGAAAACAATCGTACGAAACAAAAGTACGATCAATCGTTAAGCTTTGTGATGTGGGGGCCCTGGTCATATTGTCAACATTCCTTACGTTACACGCGTCACGACTAAATATTCGTCGGTTTCACTCTTTCTCTCTCTCTCTCTCTCTCTCACAAATGATATTTTGTATATCATGTTTTTCAAAAACAATATTATTCCATAGTAATATTAAGCATGATAAGTGCATCACCCTAAGAATTCATGTCGTAATACAATTATTGGGAGGTTCATTAACGTTTATTAAATCAGCATCGTTTATTCATGCAGTTTGAATTAAGAGAAAACATCGAATATCTATTGGACATTGCCTGTATTTTGATGTGTCATTAAGAACTTAAATATGTTCATTCCATACCCCCATTTTTACTAACACAATCTCAATGTGCAAAATAGCATGCATGGATCCTGAAATAAAGATAATGATGGGGATGATGATGATGATAATGATAATGATAATGGTAATGATAATAATAATAATAATAATGATAATAATAATAATAATAATAACAATAATAATCACAAAATACATTGCACATCTTCCATGATATCTTTATAAAATTCACAGCCATTTCCCCCCGTTCTTTAAAGAAATGTAGTATGACGATACCAATCATAAAATGTGTGACGCCTCGCATGATCTCTGTTCTACACCCAGTGTTACAAAATTAATTTTTCTTTTGCCGGATCAACCATTCATAAAAGAAAGATTTTTAGCCAATATCTTCATCGATCTATAGTAGTACAGTTGGTGAAGGATGATGGCAAAAAGCGCGCCAAACACCAATCAGGTGTGATGGGAATTGGTTTAAGCGCGGGGGAACCAGTGTCATTTCAAGGACATGGCAATATGTCATCGTCTGCAAGATGGATATTGCAGTTAACATTAGTACAAGAGTCGCAGGAGCCTTGCAAGGCCCTTGTAAGGAGGATAGCATAAAATGTTATCTGCCAATAAATAGACGGGTACATAAAGCTACGTTATCTTTTTTTTAAACCTTTTTTTTTATTATTTTAATTTGAATTACGTACTCTAAATGCGAAAACATAATTATGCGACTTGCACAAAAAAAAAGATCACATTTCCGCACTACCAATGGCGTGAATATCAAATAGAAAAACTATTAAACGCCATATTCTGCACAATCCGATGATTTTAGGCGTAACCTTCTCTCTATGAAATTGGATCCTGTGAAAGGGGTGTGGTCCAAAAGGGGTACTAAGACTCATGCTTAAAATGCTTCTCTAATCTTTTCAAAGCGTGTGATACAACATTCTTTATTTTTTTCAAAGCTTGATTTCTTTAACGTTCCAAACACCAGCGCTCTTCTACACCGTCAAGGCATGTGGCACACGTAAATTTCAATTACACATCTTCGTGGTTGATCATAATTTTTCAGAACTGTTAGAAACTAAAAACCACGCACAGGCGGAACATGGGCGTTTGGGATTAAATGAAAATAATGTTAATGTAGTAGTTTCTTCTCAATTTGTTTTTTAAATCCATGCCTCTCTTATTTCCTTTTCACCCTCTTGAGGAAGCATAGGGGCTGCCCCCCCCCCCCCTTGTCATGCATCAACCATTATAACACTTATGAGCAGATAAAAAATGTGATTCTGTACCCTGGTTTGCGATAATAAAAACAAAATTAATACGCAGTGTTATGGTTCAGTATTTACCTTTAATATTATTATATTCTCTCTCCCTCCCTCCCCTTCTTCCTCTTCTCTCTCTCTCTCTCTTCCCCCCACCCCCTCTGTCCCTTTCTTTGTATCGCTCCCCTTGTTTTTTTTCTCTCTCTCTCAGACTCAGAGAGAATTTTGTCATTTTCTCAGTGTCGTTCTCATATAGTTGTTACAGTGGAATGGCACGGGGAACCTAACAACTGAATCATTGATGAAATTGACTTACTGTTTCCCCCACAAACATCATTATCGACTTGCGTATCGCTGCCTGGAGACAATTTAGATATAATTGTAATGAGCCAGTATCGCTAGAATGCCAAACCAGGGCCAACGACGTTGAGTTTGGGTCAAAGTGAGCTAACCTGATATGCCTTTGATTTTTAAAATCAGACATTTTCGGCTGCCCTAAAGAAGTATGTAAAAGCTCGGCAAATTGTGTTCGCGAAAATGTTTCCATTTAGACGCAAGCACCCCTCCATCTCCCCCCCCCCCCTCTCACTCTCTCTCACACACTTACACACACCCCCAACACCCCAAAACACACGCCCTCACTCCCGAATACACGAGCGCCCACACACACACTCTCCGCTTAATATGTGTACTGCTTCATACACACAGACATACACACGCACACGCACACGCCCACCTCCTTTCCTTTTTAAATAAATCACAAAATAAAATCCCGTCCAGCTTTGACTACTTGCTCTGTGTTACAAAATGAACGTAATGAAACAAATCCATGTCCTGATCATGTTGACTAGACTGATCACCTGATATAACTAACAAAATCACCTGATTTATACACCAAAGTCAACAACACCGCACTGATGAAATGAAAAAAACATTATATCTTCCTTCTAACAAAAATAAATATATATATATCACACACTGAATTAGTATGACTAGTTGATTTTCTTTTTTTACATTCTTAGAGCAGGAAATTGAAAAGATTTTAATTCCGTGAAAAAAAAGAAAAAAATATGACACAATTACATTTGAGCTGTTTTTCCAAATCATTGAACAAAAATCACAACTTTCTCATTTTTCATCCGATTTCACTGAAATTCTCAGCATTTATTTGCTAAAATTCAAGGCTTGTTTTTTTTTTAATCATAGTACTTTCAGCCTGTAGGGCCTTTTACCACGAACAAAATGTACTTTAATATGAATGTATCGTAAAAATTGGAAACAAGTATGTCCACCGAAATTGTTATTGCAGTATCCAGGGAACGAATTTCCCCTGTTATACATGTAATATCTATTTTAAAAAATGTTGTTAACAGGAAAGAAAAAAGAAAATCGAGGTAGTGTATGACCCTTTGCTATCTATTTTTTATGTACATGTAAAACATATAGGGAACACGTATTGGAAGAACTATAACTTAAACCCTCGCAAATGGTGTGAAGTACCTCTAAAGCACTTTTGCACGATCCGATCGCATAGACTTGTGATTGAAAGTCAACATGGCAAATTCCTTCCCCCCATCAAGCATTCATGTATCCTACACTTTTGGTTGGTAAATCAGCAAATGTTCTCAGTACTCTTTCAGGTTTCTTATCAATTTTCAAGTTTCTTTTCAATTGCTATCAATGTTATACATTGTATAACCTAACAGCTGGTCTTGGATTTAGTAGAGAGGGTATTTAATAGTGGGGTATAGACCCCAACTTCCAAGTTCTGCAATGATCGTGTTTGGGGGCTACCTGTCAAAACAATAATAAGTGGTGTATACTAATCAAATCATTTTGCTTGCCTAATGTATTCTAAAATCAATGTACATTTTGTTTTTAATCACTCGCTTAGTTCACTCAAAAATGTTTTAAAAAGAAACAACGACAACGAAAAACTGTGTTCAAGTCCCAGTGCCAATAAAAAGGAAGTTCACCTTAAGAAAAATTTTATTGTAAAAATAGTAACAAAAAAAAGATAATAATAAATGTTGTTGAAGGTTTGAGGAATATCGAAAAATAATTAAAAAGTTATTAGAATATATTGTTTTCTTATTTGTAAGGAACAGCTTTACATGTAGTGCTCATAAATTACAAAAGTCAATGAAATGAAATTTTTAAAAGAAAAATTGAAAATGGTTTTTATTGTACATGTACCTTTGTTATATGAACAGACACATTATTTCACATCCGCTTAAAAAAGAACATTTTAAGTCATCATGAACCACTAATTTTTTTTTTGCATTTTATGTTACATAACATATGGGGCGACTCCTCGTATATGACGTCACAAATAAAAAAGAATACGATTCTAATAAATTTCTTAATCATTTATGGCCTTTCCTCGAACCTTCAATTGTATCTTTTCTGCTATTTTTGCAACAAACTTTCTACAAGGGTGAACTTCCCTAATGTTGGCATCATTACACGACGTGACAAACCTCCCTCCCCCACCCCCGTTACTGCAACACACACACCCATACACTCTCAGACATACAAACTGGATGATCATATCTATCTATCACCCCTGATTGGGCGCTCTGATTGCCATAAAAGAGGGCTTGGAATCGGTTATGTCCAAGAGAAAACATTGATATTCTCATTACCCTTAGTAACCTTTCCCTGCATCTAGGCAACTGATCTTCTTGATCTATGATTCATTTTCGTAAATCCTACTAAACATTATTTTTCCTTGTAATTATAAGAAATGGCAAGCGAAATGAGTGAGAAGATTTTTGCATTTCAAATTGGCAGAATATTTAGTCAGGATTTTAGGATACGACGACATTAAGTTTAATACGTACTTTTATGTAATCGTCATTTTTGGCGTCCAAAGCTCGCTTTTAAACCATTTTATGTTTTTGGAAGTTTTGGTAAGTTTCAAAATGGCTGAATCTTAAGAGACAGACAGGAAATATTTAACAAAGTTCAATAATTTGGTATTATTCTCTTCCATAGACAATGATTAACAGTGACGCAAACAAACTTTTCAAATGGAAAAGGCTTAGAATATTCAAGATATAACAATTACTTTTCTTTGGCATCCGGCATTTAGTTTTAGAGCCGAACTCTGTCGATGTTTTCTTTTTTTATCATCATCAATCTGTCATAAATAATATATGTTTCCGCGCAAATCAAGGACAAAACCATGGCCAGTGGTAGAATAAAAAGGATAATTGAGGATTTGGATGCACTACATTTCCATACAATACAATACAATACAATACAGGTTGCATTTGTATAGCGCATTCCATTGATATTTCAATGCGCTTTCTATATTTGCTTGGCTTTCTAAAATTATTGATATTTCTTTTTTTTTCCATTTGTAAATGCACATCTTCGGTTTGTTTGTTTGTTTATTTGTTTTTTCTGTTTTTTGGGGGGGCGGGGTTTATTTTTCAAGGGTTATTCCGGTTTCGGTAAGATGATACACAGTGCGACATACTTCTAACAAAGATAGTACACAGTGCAACGCACTTTTATTTTGCGCGCACTTCCAGATAATGGTGAACATTCCTTGGGGCTTTTAAAGCCATGGTCTAATACATTCATAGTTTACTAACATCGTAATTGATGGGCAAAACGTAGATTTATCACGTGATGATAGAATATTCAGTACGTGGTACGTTGTTTTTTCTTGGCATTCCCGTTTCATTCCTTTCGGGAAAAAAATCCCTTCAGTAAGAAATTTACCCATATAGTGCTGCACTCAACCCAGGTGAGGTGAATGGGTACTCCGAGTAAATCTACCATTATTATTATTATTACAGTTGGTGTTGTTGTCGTTGTTGTTATTATTCCAGATCCGCAAATGTAATACTATTTTCAGATGCACTGGAGGGGCATCATTGAATTATCTTGTTATATAATTCCACTGTTTGCAGTATCTTGCCTATAATCATTCAACCTTAAGCTCTTAGAAACTCGGCTATAGGGCCAAATTATATAGGAGATATAAACCTGTCTGTATCATATCACCTTCCTTCGGGATATATTTCCTAGTTATTAATTTACTTCAGCCTTTAAAATTAGTGAATCCCTCACAATGAATACACCTCAAATCCTTTCGGTTTTTTTTCCATACGCCAAACATGCATGGAATGAAATGATGAATGACATAATGATAATCCATGCAATGCAGTTAACATTTTTAATAAATATATTATAATGAGAAACATTGCATTATTTTCTACAGTGTATATTATTTTGATTTATCACAATTTGATAGAGCAACAACTACTAAGATTGATTGCTGTGCGCTCTTTGATCTTTCTTCTAATTTTGCCATCTAAATCCACCCCTTCCTTGTTCATTAAAGGAGTCAAATGTCATTAATCAGCATTAAATAAATACACTTTAATGCATGTAGAATGCCTCTGATCCTTATAAAGCCACGTGATGGGGTTGATGCAGAATTCCTCTGTACTTTTGTTTTATCTGCTTACGAGATTCCGATAGAAAAACGCGGCAGAAATGAGTTCGAAATCCCCTCCCAGCCATATCATATTTGTTTTCGATCTCCAATTAAGTGAGAAGTTGATTCAAAAAGTGACCGAAATACTATATTTTTTTCCCAACCAGCGTCGTAATACTTTCGCTGTTTTCTCACATAATACAGGGGCCGCGGAAGCGGTGGGCTTGGGGGGCTTCAGCCCCCCCCCCCCACTTTTTTTTCCAAAACCGTGTACAAAAAGTAAAAATGACCATAGGATTTGTGATTTCTTGCATGGTCAGCCCCCCACTTTTGGCTCAGCCCCCTCACTTTAAAAACCGTTCCGCGGCCCCTGTAATAGCAAATTTGAAAAGTAAAACTCGTGTATATTTGTGAAAGTTTAATGAGAAAACCTGAGGCTAATCGCCACCAACGTTAAGGCGGTCTTTAAAGAAAACGAATTACTGCAGGCCGAACTGTGTGTAATCGGGCGGACATACGTAGTGGTTGGCCTCAAACCATCCTTCATACTATATAAGATTCATGAAATTCACCGACTGAATCGCCCCATGAAATCGTTAAGGTAGAAAATCAATAAAATCCCCTCTTTCAAAGTTTTCGACAAAGTTTACCTATTACTCAATAACGGAAATGTATACGATTATTCCGTCGAATTAATGTAACGACCCCTTCTAATCGATTTCATGAATATATAACTCTGACACGGTATCTTTTGAGGAAATGATTTTTTTACAGGGGCTGGCGGATGTTGTAAATTTTATATCAAGTTAATGTTTAGTTTACTTAATTCAAGGCAGTGAGAGGCTTGGTATCAAGTAGTGGCTCTGGTAATTTCACAGTAACGGGAAAATTATTTCTTTGGTTATTATTTTGTCTAAAATAGTTGCGTCTTTGTGTGAAAGTTTATCTCATCGGGAAAATGGCATATCACATTGAACCTTGAACATGCATATTTTTTCAGCTACACTTACTTCAAAGCAATGTCAGACACGTCATGAATATCAAGCAAAGCTATTCATTCCAAAAAGAAATTAATCTTGGATATGAAACCGATGTTTAATTGCCATACCAAAAGAATTTCAAGTGGAAGCTAGACTTGGTGCTCCGTAAGAAGTATTTCCACTTAATTTTGCCTTGAATACGACAGGATTTATGTACCATGATTTGACATATAGATGTCAAATAATGGGGCATATAAACTTGAAATTAATATTTTGGAAAATAAATGCCCTTTGCATTTTGAAAAAAAAGAAAAAATGAAAGGTTCTTCGCTTCATATGACCATTACTGGTCAATGATAAATCACCATGTCCTGATATTCATAGAGTAGGCTCATTATTGGAATACCTTACTGCATTTGTCTTTTTTTGGTAATCGCACATGAACACTAACCGTACTTTAATTTGGTTCATGCAACATATTGAGTAAAAAAAAAAAGGATTATCCTAAAATTCAACTCACGAGGTCAAGTAAATTTCAGAATTCCTAAACCATAACCATCCCTATAGCGAAATAAATTCTGCTTGATTTGTGGTTCGTTTTTGTATTTTATTTCTTGTGATGAGAAATGTTGCTGCAACAAGAATAAAACAAATCAGATATACATGTAGAATTGATTTACGTTATTCCGTCCTTATTGTGAGAATATGCATGTGCGAGTGTGTGCGTTTGTGGGGGGAGGGGAGGGTCCATAACAGTGGGACAAACAACGACTCCCATTTAACCACGTGACCTAATTCTGCGAAGATCTAGTAGTATGATTCGAAACAACTGTCAGTCAGGCATTAAGTCCATTGATAATCCCTCCATGATGTTTCTTCGAGAAATCCTTTGTAGCCGGCCGGTTGATTGATTGCCATTGCCCGGATCCATTACGGATACCATAACTTGAATATCATTATACCCACACCAAAAGCTATATTGGATATCTGTCTTTTTCAATTTCCCACTATTTCGATCAGGCGTTCTGCGGCAGATGAGGAGATAACGTTTGAGGCCATGTCCAATTCAATTGATTTATCCATTTAAGCCTATGACGAATGCATGAAACATATCATTTGATGTGATTCGGAGTGAGGGGTGATGGCATTGAAATGTTCCGCTCTATAATGGTATTTCTCTCCTCCATAAGGAGTGCTTTCCACTTTGTACTTCTATAGGATTTGAAAGAAAAGTTCTTAAAAGCTTTCATTTTCCTGTCCCCTTTTCGACGAAATGTTATTGTTGATAACATGGTAATATAAAAACATGAATACTGACTTCGGCGTTGCCCTTGTAGTTCGTAAATGATCAATGAAAAATAATCAATAGACTCCCTTTGTTCTAGTCAACATCCTGACAAGATCACGGGGACCAAAGGACATTTAACTGACGAAGAAGTCTAGAACAGGTGGTCTTGTATTTACTGTTTTTACGGGGGGGGGGTATTATTATTCCGGTGTTTTATTTTTTTTCTATTTGAAAGGTACCGAACTTGTCTTACGGGGGACCTCTCAATCATGCCAATGGGAATCTTATCGTCGAATTAACATTAACAACATGAATTGAGGGTAGTAGGCTTTAGAATAACTTTACGAGAATTCTGGGAACATTGTTCTCATGAGCCCGATCGTACTGATTATGTTTTTTTGTAAAACTTTGACATTGGTATTATATATTTACGTCAAAATAAGTTTTGATTTACTGCAGTCGAATCTTGATAAATTATTATTTTTATATTTCATTTGAAAAAATGTTTATTTCCAAAGATTTTCCAATTGTAAAATATTATGAATATTGTTTTTTTTTCTATAGATTATGTAGACCTTATAACTTAACGATGAACAGTGTAGAACAATAATTATTTGTTTCGACAATACAAAAGTACTTGTGAACTTCTGATGATACGGGATTGGCGCTTGGGACGTGAGCTATAAACGCTGCACGCACTGGCGCCTCCGTGGGCAAGTTTCCGTCTTAATTGGGCGGGAAAACCTCCCAGAGGACGCCAAATTGCAGGTGAGAATGGTATTGTCTTACCGAGACAGCTTAAATCAGACTGCATGCATGAGGGAAACCTTTTAAGGAATTAAATTGATAGGGCCGAGACTTATTAACGTAATCATAAAGGATAACAAATCTGCAGAGGAATGAACTCGGCCAAGAAATGTACAAAATTACATCACTTGAATGCATTGGTACATAAGTAATTAAAAATTGTGTAACGGTCTTAAAAAAATCAATTTCAACAGAGTCTGACAGAATGAATGCATATGGGTCTGTATATGTAAATAAAAAAAACATGTGTCAAATTATTCTGGTAAAAAGTAAGGGCAGTGTATTGTGCCGAGTAATAAGCAAAATAAAGTGTGGCATTTCTTTAACAAGGCCATTTTCGAACTATATTAACAAGAAATGATCCCACGTGCGATTAGCTGTTGACGATTTTCAGCATGGTCTAGGTCCGATTTCACAGAGGTATCACTGACTATTGGGTATGATAGGATTCATTCCAAACTACCAGTCCCCCAAATAATGGGGGTATGAGGTAAGAGTGCAGAGTATCACGTCAGGCGTTTTAATTTGACATGTGCGCATGTGGAAAATATGGGATATTAGATGGGATATCATGTTACAGACTTCTAAAAGAAAACAAAAAGATAACTCATAAAATTTCGTAAATAAAAGATTCATCGTGATTCACGCAAAGGCATATCCTTATATAAGAGAATATAATGGTAGTTGTATGATTGGGAGACACTCGCAGCGCTCTAGTGCATTAGCCACTGTACCGAAACTTCATTAACATGGTCCATATCCCTTTTGGAGATAAACGCCAAGATTTGATTCCACTGCACTGCAATAATAATGATGATGATAATATTATAATAATAATAACAATAATGATAATAATATGGGGCTTTTATATAGCGCCCATACAATACAGTTTTTAGGCGCTTTACAACTTAAATTGAGAGTAAAACATAGTAAATGTAAATAGAAACAAATGATGAATTATATATAAGTGTACAACATTAAGCGGTAATTAAAATGTCAATCATATAGTAACATTGTTGCAAGATCATTTACTAGCCATTTCAACAGCTATAGCAAGTATTAGAATACAACAAGTAGATCTATTTAAAACATATAATACGCGCTCCAAATTGATGATTAGAAAGATTAAAGATTACTTACAGTCTGAAGGATACATTATTTCATTATTATACCAAACACAATTTCATACTTTACCCTTCAAGACTTCAGCAGTAAAAACAGGACGGGATAGGAAATCAACTCAGAGGTATTTTGGCATTTAAAAAAAAATACATGTCTGTTTGAATATAAATTTATTGATTTGTCAATTACTTCAAATGTGTTAATCCTATCAAAGAAAAAAAAAAGTTGCACAAATAAAATAATCCGTTAATTGGCAGTAGGATATGTGAAGTACCTGAATAAGGTACAACCGCCCCCGACCCACCCCCCCCCCCCCCGAAACACAGACGTGGAGAGGGGGATAAAACCCTCAGCTAGAAAAATAGGGAAAATAAGACGTACTATATGAGGATATGAAATTATGTAAGTTGACACGTAACGTCTCGTCCGATTAGCCTAATTTGTGCCTTAGACACCACAGACAATGCTTTGATTTTGGCATGTTCAAGAGTTACCATGGCCACAACATATGTAACATTCTCGAGTCTGGGACGCTTGAAATAATTCTGAAGTATGGAGTAGAGTGGAGCTGATGACTAGACTTCCAATCTGACACGGTTACATATTGGTGATATAAAGATCAGCCTGATAACGCAAAGGACTTTCCCATTAAATCCATTTACATACATTTACATAAAATGGATTATTTCGCAACTATTTTTTGAACCGTTGATATAGATCACCATACTGCTATCATCATTAGATATTAAGATTTAACCTCTCTTTAAGAATGTCGAATAATCCGTTCCTCTGATTGGTCAAAACTGAGGTCATGTAAACGACCATGCCTTCAAAACAACAAATTAAGGTGGTAACCAAGGGCAACGGGCATAGTTAACAAGATTTCTGCCCGTTGCCCCCTGACCCACCCCTTAACGACGGGCATGGCAAAATGGAAAACGCAACGAGATTGTAATATCAATACACTAAAACTATTTTGAAGGTTTGCTGTTGTTTGTTGTCGTTTTGATAGAAGATAATGAACATTTAATGTAAAATGAAAATCACCCAGTCCCTTTGCTTATCTTGTGTCCATAAAACAGTAATACTAATAGTGATTTGTCCAAAATACTATATCAATGGCTTACACCATACATACCCTGGTCATGTACCTCTCTCTTGCATTAGTTTGCCAATACCGCATCATCAATCCCGACCATTTGACATCAGGAACATAATATACATGCACATTGTCTTCATCGGGAGTGGGGAGGGGCCTGGTAGACCTGTATATGTATGTAGCGATACTTCAAGAAGTCTAGAAGACTGATGCATCATTACCCTTAAAAGCGTTGGAGTGGTGTCAAAATTAGGCTTCAACTGAGTTTAATCACCCATAAACATCTGAACACCCAGGGTAAAAATCGGTGTTTTTAGATATATGTTTGTGCGAGCGTGGAGAAAAGCGATGTCTCAATATTTTATCATCATTTCTCCATTGATCGTTTGATCGGGCAACGCTCCCATTTCCCTGTTGCACTCAGTCATACGACATACATGTATAAAATGGGATTGAAATAACACTTATCCTTTATAGCTTTTACAATACAAGCAAAGTTTGGTTTGCTTGAAAAGAAAAACTTGTATCATGTTTGGCATGAGTAAATCGATTCTAAAACATTTTCCCTTGAAGGCTCTAAAGATGTATGTACTTATTGCTTGGGACTGCAATAACGTATGTAAGAAAGGAAAGGGGTCATTCTTTTTACGTTAAATAAAAAAGTGATAAAACATGTCTTTAATTGTATGATTACAAATTGTGCGCTTTTCAGATTAGCGATTGTACTTTGAAAAGAAAAACCCCCATTTTTAGGTCTCCTTAGCTTTTTATAATCTAAAATGAAATGTATATTCGACATATAGAGAAAAAGAATGGTTCCTGAATATCCTTGTAGGGTTTACAGGGCTGACCAAAGAACGATTAGTCAGTAATTCCCATTGTGAGACTAATTAGTTGGTTGCATCATCAACAGTCCCGCTGTAAAAAAAAAAAGTACAGCCAGTTGCTGGATTGTTGCAATTTTCGTCAGTATTCGTGCCTATGATTCGATATTCGTGCAAACGTCAAACTTTACAGTCTTGACATCAGTCCCTCATACAATTCGAATGCCTGGTCCGGCGCGGCTCCCACGTCAATTGGAGCATTAATTGCGTATTAAACCTATAAATGCGGCTTTGTTATGTGAAATTTAGCATTTTCCACGGGATATAGGCCTTTCATATTGGGATATCCTTCTTTAAAATAAAAAATAGAAGCCGAAATCTACGCAGATGAAGAGTTTCTGATCATTCCCATGATGACAGAGATATATATTAATAGGTGATTTTTAACGAGCTTGCAATGTGGTACGAAACACACGGTGTGATAGAGTAAATAAGAAGGAAAGATGGTGGAGTCATCGGGCACCTAATTAGATTTTGGAGATTCCCCCAAACGCTGGGTGTGCAAGTAACCGTACACGCTCAAAATACGGTTCTCGTCCTTTAAAACCATTCTTGAAGGGGAAAAGTTAAAATGTACATGTATATATCTAGCCCCAACCAGGCGATAAACATATTCCTCTAAGAAGCGGGATTGTGGAGGACAAATAAATTACAATCCTGTGTATTCATCTGATTGGCAGAATACGAATTAGAGCACAAGAAAGTGAAAAAGCAGATGTACATCATATTAATTACGTTTGTTCGTTAATTTTTCAACAGGAATTCAACAACTATCCTTTCCGAAGTTTCATTTCAGTAATTACAATGATTTTTTTATGCTTATGTGTGTGTTTTGCCACACTTGTATTTGTTCCCGGTTTCTTTATATTATCTTTTTTTTTAATAATTATGAAGATATTCCATTCAACACATCTCAAAATACATTATATAAAACACACGCATACACGCGGGAAATTAAAATAACAGACTACTTTTGGCCACTAACCTCCGTACATGACCTAACATAGGTGTTAAGAGTAATAACTGATTTTGCGGCTTATGAGATATTGGTAATAAACTTTGATTGTGGTTAATATCACTTCATCAAATCCAGTGAAAATTACAGGCTACACCAGATAGTCTTTGTAATCAATAGCCAGCAATATTGGTTATGTCGAAATAGTAGCTTTCCAAATGGTTGATCAAATAACCATGCTGGTAGTACTTTTCGACTCTCTTCATTTTCACGTCATAAATTATGCCAAAATCTGGTTCTTAGCATTCATAAATAGCTCAAAATCCCGCTGATGATCATGCATGATACGGAATAAAGTCAAAAGATCAACCTTACTTGTAACCTTGGAAAAGCCATCTGTTTTTCATATCATAAATTTTATCGAGCTTTTAACTTCAATTAAATCAGTGAACGTGGCGCACATTATAATGGCGCCGGACGGGTACGTCAATGAGCTTGTTAAAAGCCTATCAAAACTATGATAGCTTTGATTTCAAGAGCATAATATGCCTATATAAGCCAAATAACTGGTCCAAGTTACCACTTTTATTCCGCTATTTTTTTATAGTTTAATAATCACTTTGATTATCAGTATAGCGGAACTTCACTTCAATTATTTAAAGAGTTTATCAGAGCAATCTAACCATAACGGCCCGAATTCATTGATAGTTGAGTTATTGTTGTGCGTGAGCACTCGCCCATACTGTCAGCGCCGACTGACACACGAACTTCACTGAAACGCGGGCACAAACTGATGGCGTCCTCGGTTCGCTGAACACTGGAAATGGTTCAAAATGACATAAATTTGTTTACTTTTCAAGGTGCAATTAAATATTCTCTATTTACAATGATATACAAATATTGATTTTATGTGGGGGAATTCACATATTAACTGGCTATCCAGATAAGTCCTGGGCACAAAAGTCCTCGGTTGCTTGGTAGAATATTCTTTAGGAAAATTGTGTCCTCGACTTTCACTATAAACATGTGTGGGTGAGGGTGCATGTGAACAAGGGTGAGAGAGCATGTGTCTCTGTGTGTGTGCATTTACTGTTTCTTTTTTGTCAGATACAGCCTTTAATTTAAGATGGAGGTAATAACATGAGTTATTACTTGTGTGTATAATTATAGTTTTGACAGTGCGTATACTGATCTTTGTCGTAAGTTTATCTATCGTCATGAGAATAAAAGTAGAATTCATTTTGGAATCTGTAACCTTTGCCCAAAGAAATGAACAGTGTGTGTGTTTATGTGCGAGGGCCTGGGTTTATCTTGTATGCTGTGTTAATTTTGAAAAGAAGCTTACTAATCCAAATGGGAATTATATTATTGGTATCAGTTCAATTTGGACTTGAACTGACTGATAAGATATGCAATGATAACAGAATTTTGATACCGATTATTAAAAGAGAACAAAAAGATGCAATATGTAAAACGATAATTCCGAAACAAAGTTGGTAAGCATATCCTCTTTTGATAAAGAAAATGCAAATCAAGAGCCAACAATAGAATAAAAAAAGATAGATCAAAAAGTCAAAACAAGGTCCTAAGTAGATCCTTCTTCTTTTAATTAACCCCACTCGAATATTCTTACTCAGTTTTAACATGCATGCTATCAATATGTGGCAGACTATGATCTCTGATCTCTTTATATCTCTCAGTTAATTACCGCAAGAAATGTTTGATACGATGAATTATACATCAATCCAAAATGTAAACATTTCATGGTGGCGTAATTTGGTTGCTACTTTAGAATAACTAACTTGACATGATCATGTCATCGTAATTGGCTTGGCTAAAGAAGGAAGGGTCACGTTATGAGGAGATTATAGACCTACATGTATGCATTTTTGATGTGTCAATATTCCACAACCGTAATTAGGTCTTTTTACTTCTACGTACGTTCCAAAGAGTGGCATTGAGTGAGATAATGAATCTGTAAGTTAGGTTTGATATGATAACATGGTTATTATACCATGTCTATACAAACGAATAAGGGTGTTTTCATTCTTAAAATGGATTTTATAAGGACTCTTTGAACAAATGATTTTAGGGGGCTCAAAGGATTTTCTAGGGGCGATAAAATGTTAATCAATTTTTCACAATTTTTGTAAATAATAATGATATAATGAACATACATTGTAAATTCGGTTAGTAACATAACAATCTAGGAGCACCAACGCACGCACATACATCAGAGTGCATTTATTTATACATACATGTACAATACAATTACGCGGGGAACACCTAATTTAACGACAAATGAAGAAAAAGCACAACTTTGAGAAAAATGAAACCAAGAGCAATAATATATTGTATATATAGCCATAATAATGTTTACTTTAGATAATATAGAAGCAATATAATAGTAGGCTGAAAATGTGATGCCCCTAAATTTATGAGGTTTTGTAAACATCATTAACGTTATTGGCCCATCGTTCTTAATCAACATACGAAGTCAAACAATGATAATAAACCAAATATCCATCATTACACCTTCTTTAATGGGCTAGAGTCATACGAAATGAACAAAAATGGGGTCTGTACGTGATCTCTTTTCATCAAATATGCTAAGATTGACCAAATTATTTTCTTCATTACATTGGCATGAATAAGAAGACATCATGTGGTTATTAGAGCGTGTTAAGTACATTCACGATATCGCCTTGGCTAGTATTTGGAAGATTTCGACCATGTCAACCGAACCTCATTTATCCTGCAATGTAGGTTTAAAAGGAGACATTCATATCAGTTTCCTCCATCCTCTACTTAAGATATAGATTTATTATATATATGGTCTATACAAAAGGGCAATACATTTAGAAAAGAGTATTTGTGGCATATATAAGTCATGTTGGCTTGTTTGATTTTCTTTTTTCCATATTTAATGGGATACTTAAATAATTCGTATTTGTCTGCTCATAATATGATTATACAATTAATACATGATTCAGTTTGTCATATTTTCGAGCATATTTTTTTGCTTACAATAGCAATCCATTTTTTGCTACTGATTTTATGTTCAATGATAAATGACTCATTTATTGTCAAAATATATATGTTACATTTTTGTTATATTAATTATTGTTATGTAGAAGAAAAATAAATAAATCAAAATCAAATGAAATGCTCTGCCCGCCTGCCTTCCTATCATACTATGTCATCAATAGATACATACAATTATGAAAAGCTTATGATTTTTAAATGGCGCTTTTATTCTCACACCTCATCGTGAAATTCATAATCAACCTGATCGATTGTTAAGGGGAAACGCTCATTCGGTCAAAGACTGGTGATAGCGTAATAACGGTGTATCGCGATCGTATGCTCGAACGTGTGATCGGTCGATTCACTTTGATCTTTCATTTCTATTAAAGATTTCATCCCACCTAATTTAGGTTTGTTCGAATTTCTTTTTTAAAATGAACTTGAGAGATGATTGTATTGATATCCAAGGCAAGCTAGAATGACGTCACGTATTCCAAGCAATATTGATTACAATATTTAGTACACATGAGAGCATAACCAATGATAGAACATATCAACTGATTTATTCTAGGATTCTTTCATCATTTCATCAGCATATTTGGGCTTACGGTATCTAAATCATTCCGTGAACGTGGTGAATGGTCAATCTTCCAAATCCCCAAATCACCATAAATTACTTTACAATGACGCTTTGTGATTGTTCTCATTCCAACTTTCGCCCCATTTACTTTCTTTCTTTAATATTTCAATTTCGACTTCTTCTCTATCTCTTTCTCCTTTAATTTCATGTTTTTCATCCACTCCTCCTTCCCTTTCTTCTTCAACATTTCAATTTGTAGTACCCCTTCCGTTTATTATTCCCTTATAAGATTCATCATTATATTATTCATTTATATCTCTATTTCTTTTTTTAATCATTCTATGATTTTCATGTAAATGTTTAGTGTCTTTCCTTCTCCCTTGCTTCACATTACATTTAGTGTTTAAGAGTTACTTGCTTTGCTTTGCTATCATCGATTATCAAGTTAATATAATAATAACAAATATATAATTATGACAGGGTTAGATTTATAATGCATAAATAATGCCTAAATATTACAATGATGTTGATGATTCTGAAAAATGACACAGCAATAACAATGGTTATGATAACAATGATGAAAATAATAATATCAATTATATTGAAATAATTGAGAGGCATGGTAATACGTTGTATAAGGGCATTCCGATTTCTCAAGAAATTACTCCCGAGTCACTGCCAATTACAAATGTGTACTCTTTATTGACTGAATTTATCCTCTAATAAGGAATTGATGAGATCCGAGTCGCAAAACTTGAGTCTTGCTTCTTTTTCTCTGTTAGTAGCGGCCGACGATTGCTGTTTTTTTTTTTACTGCGTTTATAAACGGGTTTAATGACTGGTTATTGGTGAAGGTGGTCGGATTAGGTGCATTGATTTTTAAGATTGCTCTTCTAAACTATCAAAATATTGCGAATAGGGTCTAAATTGAAAGCTGATTTAGAGCTTGGAAGTAACTGAAGGCATGCACACATGATCAACATTTTGTTCACCCGCTGGACACTATTCATGCTACGTACGCAAATTGCGTTTGAGTAAAACAATGTAAAAGAACTTTTCATTTCCCGGACAGTAGCATGGTTTTGTTTTATATTTATATGAGCATTATAATATAACTTAGATGACGAGAGCATATCCAATGAGGGAGGCCACTGTATTTTGTGCACTTTTCATACACATGTTCAGTTTACGACCGAAACCCCTTATTAGAAATACGTAAGGTACATTCCAAAGAACCCATGGCTTACCTGAAAAACCAATTTCCTATTCATATCTATGAAATGATGAGTTCGCCTTTTAGATTCTACTATTGCATAGATGGATTGAAGGTCGTTTAAGATGTATTTTAAATGGTTCTAAACAGGTCCCATTCATCATTTCCGTGTCTAACTTGATTTAAAGTTGGAGCAAGCAGCATATCCGTTTCCACTAATTTCTAGCATTTTACCTTATCATGATAAAATAGGAGGAGGCAGGCTTTTTCCATTTATCATTGGATCTCAAAGAAAATGAATGCAAATGTACATCCAAGGACCAAGAGCCTTGTCCTGTGGTACCCGCATATTCGCAAGATGAAGTATTCCCTTCATAAACGCCTTCTTTGAATTGTGTTGAATATTGGAAATTATTTTGTCATGTTCTTGATAGTATATGACAAGAAAATTAATCCAAAGAAAGGACTCAGTCATGCTTGATTCACGGTTCTTGTCAACTCACACGCATGGAGTCCACACACACACACACCCCCCCCCCCCCACACACACACACACCCTCACACACAAACACTCAGCAAAGTATACCAGCGAAGCAATAATAGCAGCAACAGTACATCCCAAATGTTTTATGAAATATGATTAAATTTGATTTTTTTTTTAAATTCAAGACTGTCAGGTTACCTGAAATTCGAATTTTCAGTGCATCAATGAAGAGCATGCGAACATGGTAAGAGATAAATAACAACTTTCATTCAGTTTTGCGAAATAATATTAATTGAATATTCCTAGAGATGTCCCTACATCCATACCACTCCCCCCCCCCCCTCTCTCTCTCTCTCTCTATCTCTATCTCCTTTTTTCTGAATTCTTATATTTTCCGCGCATCCAAAATCCATGCATGGCCTTCTACGCAAACGGTATATTTCTCGATCTTTTTCGAATTTCGTTATTTAGAGCGTTTTATTCACATGACTGAATAGTCTTGTTGTTTTTGTAAGCAAATCTTTCAATTTTCCACGTTTAGTTCAATCTGGCGTGAGGGCGTCTGCTCCAAAGGGCATTTAGGAGAGCCGAGGATCGTCGATTCAAAAGTGATTGTTTGCATAGAAAGATGTCGTTCTCGCTCCGTCAGATCGCTCATCAAATGAATTCCTAAGACAATTTTCAGTGCACTTTTATTTTGTCATTTTTTTTTTGAATAATTCGTGCGAGATGATTTAGATAACGGAATCCATAAAGCGAAAATGAGAAGAAGAATAAACAGACAGTAGGTTGAAGAAGGGCAAGAAAGTGTAAAACGCATCAGAGTTGATAATATTTTCCTGGATTAGCCTGGGGCCGAGAGTGATAGGTAAAAATCATGAGATTTGCATAGTGATGACGACGGGGCGATTGAGATTTTTTCTTCATTTTTTTTAGTTTGAAATTGCATGAAAGAGAGAAGGGGCGACATTAGATGAAATATGTCATTTCATCACCACCACCATTCATCACCATAATTCACGTCAATACTGTCATCATCGTTGTTTCCTTTCTTTCAATAACATCGTCATTGGTGAAAATAATTAACTTTTCAAATTAGTACATTGATATATGTCAATTATTTCATTTTATATTATATGTTTGATTACATACAATAACAAAATACTTCGTTTCACGAATATTATAAATGTTTAGCTATCAAGATAATTTTGTAAATCGTGTATGTTTTGTTTTTGATCGTTATGAGCCAATTAGTCCTCCTTCTTTTGTTCTTCTCCTAACTCGATTTTAATTATTATTTATAACATTTTTATTGTCTTTTTATCATCACCATCATAAAAAAAAACTTTATAATCGGTTGATGAATATTATGATGGTGGTGATTATGTTAATGATGATGATATTGATGAAGTGGTGATGATAACGATGACGAGGACGACAACGATGATGATGATGTTGACGATGATAAGGAGGATAATGATGATAATCAGTGCTGTCAGTACCATCACCATTGCCTTGCCGTCATCAAAACTGGCATCGCCGATATCGGTAATATTATTTATTACTTTTCATTTATATCAAAGACATACGCAGCCCCATATACGCTTCTATACATGCATCTATCACAATCATATTTTTCAAATATAACGATGACATGGGTGTCAGTATGCATATTCACAAATCAAGAGACTAAAATAATTCCCTTCCTCATAGCCAAGATATCTGAAGATGGACTTAAGTACTTTGTCCATTGTATCATGGAGACATTGGGCCTTTTTACACGCGAATCTCGAATCATCATTGTAATGATGATCATTGGACCTTTCACACGCTCACTCGAAAACGGTGATCAGAAATCGAATTCCCAAGCGAAGGCAGTATGTGTCCTTTGTGACTTGTCAATTAAAGCACTGCATCGCAAATGCAAACTGCGATGAGTCCATGACAATTGTATTATCTACGGAAGTGCTTGAAAGGTCACGTAAGCTCCGCCCCCGAAAAGATATTTTGGAGGTCAAGCCTTTCACAAGCAAAATAAATACCGTAATTTGGGTGAAACTTGACTAGAATTCACCTCCGAACTAGAATTTGTATTGGTGATTGTGGCTAGCGTTCGTGATTCTAATCATGTTCTAGTCTTATCAGCCTTATTTGTCACTGGAATCATCATTCAAATTAAGATTTTTTTTTAACCGTGTGAAAGGGCAGATTCTCCCTCAAGGCGTACCGGCTAATCTTGCAAAGACAGCAAGTCTTCTTTTCAAATCGCTCGTGAAATCAAGTTATTTACATTTTTTGTTTATAACGCATGATAATAATTAATCTGATGCAATGATCATATTTTCCCTTCTGTGTGTGTTCGCGAGGATGAGGGGGAGGGCGGATGCAAATGTGAGTTTGCTCACGGGCCACAGCGATTGTTTAAGTAGTTAAAATGGAAAGACAAAAAAAAGGGAAACGAAAAAAAAATGCGTAGAAAGACGATAGAATAGCGTAAAGAGAGAAAAATGTCGCCACCTTCTGATCGTCTTGCCTCGCCGCTACGAAGATGCTCTGGGCATGAACCTATACAGCTCTGGGCCTCTTCTAGTACGTTAGTCATTAAAAATGTAACGCTAGTATTACAAGGCAAAACTTCAAACTAATATTGCATTAACTTTTCTCTAAATGAAAGAAATATTCCTGCAACTAGTATGTGTTTGCAGTATAGAATGTTAAGTAATGAAAAAGAAATCTCGGTGACAAAGTCATGTTATGCAGAGAGGGGAGAAATCCCATTCCAAATGCATGGGGAAACAGTACAGAGGCAGTACGTCTAGACTTAGCACATAGCATATCATGATATCCCTCTCCTGGGATTATGGTGGGAAAAAACATTTGTGAAAGGCATTAACTGGCTCATACCGCGAGAATTGCAATCTCAAACCTGAGTTTGCGTCTTGACTCCACCGTACCTCGTTCCACCAAACAGCCAAACATGCGAAAAGATCACGATGGTTTATCGGTCAATAGCTTCTCGGAATTATTAATATCTCGTTTAACACTGGCAATTACTCATCGAATGCCGAGGAAAATCACAAAACCCCATCACCTTTATTTCGAGTAGTTATTTCTTAATCAAATTTTAATTACGTGCGTAATGATGTGCGTTTATGAAACTAGATCGACTGATAGTGCACAGGCAATCACGATGATAATGAGAAAATTAAGCATTCAGTAACTATATGCTTCGAACTGATCATGCTGATGGGGTCATGTATCTCAACAGCTTAGTTTTCGATTATGGTCTTGATCTATGAGTTTTAAAGACAATATATCCTTAACCTTAACCTAGTAATTAGCTCAAATTCAGAAACGACTATAGATTTCCTAGAATTATCGAACGTTCCCCCCCCCCCCTTGCTGTATTAGGGCCTATATGATGGTTCGGTTCTGAATTAGCTGTCATTGTTGGTTACGTCCGGTTTTGTTGAATAAGGCCTGCAATTCTAAGGCCAAAAAAGTAGTTTGGTTGCCCTTGACCGACAGACCCAATTTTTTGTCGCCGACCCATTTTTCCAATTTCGGCAAACCTTACGTGGAATCAATGACAAAATGAAGAAAAAAAAGAAGTTGCCAAAATTTCACATTTTACATCTTTATATTCATGAAATGTCAATTTTCCATATTTCCTTGACACTGTTTCAGTGGGAAACTACCGAAAAATGAAGAATATTCACTTTATTCTTGACTCTGAAAGATCGATTAATGATGTAACAGTCGGTAAGTATTGTAGTCCCGCATGTAGACTTTCATGTTGTTATTCATGAATAAAATGTAGTCAAATGTGGGACGACAATATTGACAGAGTGAAAACATAAAACGATTTTTCAGAGTCAAGAAAGAGGTGAATATTTTGAATTTTTTTGACAGATTCCAACTAAATCAAAATAATATCAAGGAAATATGGAAAATCGATGGCCACTTCATGGTTTTACAGATGCAAATTGTGAAATTTTAGCAACGTTTGGTGAAGTATTTTTTTTTTTCAGAGTCAAGAAAGGGGTGTATATTTTTCATTTTCTTGATAGTTTCCAACTAAATGAAAAACAATTTCAAGGAAATATGAAAAATATATGGCAAGTTCATGGATTCAAATATGCAAAATGCCAATATTTTTGATGATTTTTTTTTTTCTTGTTTTATTTTTTTTTACCCTCGCAGGTTAACCAAAAAAGCCCCACAATATTGATAGCGTTTTTACATTGTTCAAAATAAACGTATTGACTCGAGCCTATTTTTTTTTTTTTTTTTTTGGGGGGGTAATTGATATATTAAGCTCATATTATTTAGTAGGCCCTGTTTGTGTTGTAGGTTGTGTGTGTGTAAGTATGATTGTAATGATAATATAATTAAAAAGCAGACCAGTGAAGACAGCAATGAATAAGGGTGAATTGTTCCGTAATCTTAATGTAGACGTTTGTATCAACATAGTTTTTTTTTTTTTAAGAATGAACTTCCTTTAATTCTTTGTTTTAAAAACAGAATCCGATCGATCGACCATGTTTTGAAAATATGACCATTGAAGGACAATCAGACGTGGTTAACTTCGGGAACAATAAAAGGAAGAAAGTAATAAACTTGCAATAACAGTCTTCATTTTACGTGGTTGTTTGTGGCATCTAACTCCAAAATGGGAGAGATTGATTTGGTGAAAAGTGGAATAACACTTTTAATTTCAGGTATAAAGTCAAAATGAGGTCTCTATCACAAGAGCAGCAGTTGCACTAATGGCCAATTAAAGCAAACAATTAGGACTACTATGGCGGTGTAGAACGTGGGGCTTCATAACAACCATATTTTTTCACACGTTCTGGTGGTAATAAAAAAATACATCCCAGGCCTTTTTTTTGTATTAATAAGCTTAACGATGTTTGCTACATGTATGTCCATCGAAATCCATGAAATTTTCTTATGTTGTATTTTTACCATAGTTGGGGATTAAACAAAGTGTTCATATCTTAGAATACAAAAAAAGTAAAAAAAATAGTAAGTACGTCATCAGCCAGAAGCGTAATGATTTCAAAATTTGGAGGGGACCAGAAATGCCATATGGGCAAAATTCTTTACCTTTTTAAAGAAAAATCTAATTTTTATTAGTTTCTGACCAAATATTCAGTATATATAAAAATATTCTACCCTTTTCCTTTTTCTTTTTATAGACCATGTGGTCATCATAGACTTGATTGGATTTTTCTTTTTTTTTAATTTAATCTTCAGTTTAATACATGAAGCAGACTTTCTCTGATTAAAGGTCGAGTCCACTTCAGAAAAATGTTGATTCAAAATTAATAGAGAAAAATCAGACAAGCATAATGCTGAAAATTTCATCAAAATCGGATGTAAAATAAGAAAGTAATGACATTTTGAAGGTTCGCTTATTTTTCACAACATAGTTATATGCACAATTTAGTCACATGCAAATGAGAGAATCAATGATGTCCCTCACTCACTATTTCTTTTGTTTGTTATTGTTTGAATTACACAATATTTCATTTTTTACGGATTTGAAAATGAGGAACAACTTGACTGAACCATAAAATGTTTATCAATGGTAGTTTCACATGTTCAGGGGGAAAAAAACTTTGTTCTAAAAGACGATGAGGAGAAAATTAGAATATTTCATACAATAAAATACAAAAGAAATAGTGAGTGAGTGATGTCATCAGTTCCCTTATTTGCATACCGACCGGGATGTGCATATAACTGTTTTGTGAAATTAAGCGAAACTTAAAAATGTCATAACTTTCTTATTTTACATCCGATTTTGATGAAATTTTTAGTGTTGTGTTTGTTGGATTTTTCTCTTTTTATTCAAATCAACTTTTTGTTGGGGTGGATTTGTCCTTTAAAGTACTCAGTTTGGCCGAATGCATAAATTTTCAATGCAAGTAACCGCGAGAGGATACAGCTTTTCATTTCCAGGTTTTGTTAATATCCAATTTTGGGAAAGCATTTAAGTTTCAAAATCACTTTGGTCAGATGCGACGAGCCGTAACGGATACGATAGTGGCCATTTCTGCTCTGGCGCGCTTTTACTCCACGTGGCCAGAGAATTCGTCACGTGATCATCAGCCAATCAAAGCGTGTTAACGGACTTGTGTCAGAATGCGCGACGCGTGTAATTGTTTGTGTCATATCTATTACATTCGAAGGAACATGTTTTTAATTCTTTCGGCAGCTTCCAAATCTGCTCCATGTGCCGAATGAGAGTGGAATGATCTAGGGGTCAATAGGGGGTCGATAATTAGGTGAAGAAAAGAAAGTCTATAAAAACTCAAATGTCTTGGTGATAACTACTTCTATATTGAAGCTTCGTGCGGCAGCAGTTTCCTTTTTTATATATTAATGATTTATCGCTTATTTGGATTTGCTTATATACTAACTATTTTTAGCGCCCTATTTGGTTTTTTGTGAATTTAAAGATTATTTATTTTCAAATTATGGGTTTATCATTATGCAAATATTATATAATTTGTATGGCATTGGTTTTATTTTACTCTGGTGAAATAAAACAAGTTCCTGTCACCATTTTTATCATTTTTTTATATATGAAATACGCCGTTTCGCGCTGTTATTCAATAAATAACCTTTAAAAACACTACGACAACATTGAAGGCCTATATCCAACAAAGAATGAAAAAATAGAGGGTTACCTCGTAATTGTTACCTTTAAGCACTAGCGTACCTACGGGGGGCAGAGGGGGCAGTCTGCCCCCCCCCCCCGACGAGCCACAACCCATGCAAATGACGTATCCCTGCCCCCCCCCCCCCTGACGAGCTTGAAAGACCTTTTTTGCCCCCCTGACGAGCTTTTTTTTTTTTTTTTTTTTTTTTGCTTGTCAAATTTTTTGGCGGACGGTTTTGCCCCCCCCCCTGTGAAAAATCCTAGGTACGCCACTGCCTTTAAGTAACATAATGTCACATTAAAAATAACAGATTTTACAACCATCATCGTGCTATTTTCTACCAACACCATCGGCATTATCGTCCAAATCGCAAAGAATGTCGTCTCCACCCTCGTTTCCACCATCACGCCTCTTCACGTGTTGTTAATTTCTTCATTATCGGCATCATTACCCCCATTATCATCGTCATCATCATCGGTGTCGGCATTGGCGGCAGAAGCCAAAAAAACTAGGGGGACCACCAAAAAAATTTGACAAGCAAAAAAAAAAAGGTTATCAACCAAAATTTTTAATTTTAGGGGGGGGGACCAAGAAAGAAAGAAAAAAAAAGTTTATCAACATAAGATTTAGGTGGAATCGTCCTCCCACCTCAAATTTAGGGGGGACAGGTCCCCCGCCCCCCCCCCCCCGCTTCCGCCGCCTATGGGTGTCGGTATCGGCACTGTAATCGTCATGATGTTGTGGAAATATTTGGGGAGATATTTCTACGCTTTTCAGATTTCATGGACAATTATTCCATATGATCCTACATTGCATTATAGGTGACCGTGACTTAAACATGTCGAAATATACCATAACAAACATACGCTCCCTGGAAGAGCAAATTTCATCATGGGATAATGAATTCCGGTAATTATAACTACACTAATGATGTTTAAGTTCTGCCATGAATATAAAGAAGACTGTAACACGTTAAATTAACTCCGAACGCGTGTTGTATGTTTGATTTTTATTAGCAATTGATCAATGTGTTAGCACAGGAATGTTTGGTTTCATGTTCTAGGCGCTGTCAGATGATGACAGAGAGGCGATATAAACAAATTGATGTGTGAATGGCATGCACGCCATTTCTTTAAAAAAAAAAGCCGTGGTCCAAACGTCACGATTGAGGTTCAGCGGAGTCTCTTTAAAGCGTCAAACAACAAATGTTGTCATTTGCCCGCGTCGATGACGATGATGATGATGATGATGTATGGTCTTGTTATTGATGATGATGATGATGATGATGATAATCCTGTTGTTGGCGATGACCCACAGGTACTTGCACCCACTATTGGTAGGAGAAGTAGTAGTACTACTACTAGTAGTAGTAGTAGTAGTAGTAGTAGTAGTAGTGGTGGTGGTGGTGGTGGTAGTGGTGGTGGTGGTGATGGTGGAAGTGGTGGTGGTATTGTGGTGGTGGTGGTGGTAATGGTGGTGGTAATAGTGTGGTGGTGGTGGTTGTATACCATTATTATTACGAAGCACAAGGTAGTGTAGTCGTGGTGGTGGTTGTAGTTACAATTACTATTACGAAGCACAACAAGAATATTACACCTATTTTCAATAATCGTTAGATTGTTCCTCAGCATAATACACCATGTAAAAAAGTCAAAAGAAGAGAGAAGTACATTCTATTCCGTAGATAGGTACGTTTCATTTGACAATATTTTAATCGTTGCAAATAGATTCAACGGAATACTTGATTTGAAATGAAGCAATACAAAAGGTCTTTCTCGATAATCTCATTCTGTATCAGACAGTAAGCCAGGCGCGATCTGCTTTCCTAATGACTTTCAAACCAGACAAACTCTTTTGATTCTTAGCTGAGTTCAAGGTTTTGAACCTTCACCACAGTATTTCGATAACATGATATTACTTTTGAACGTAATCTCCACCCACGCTTGTGCATTAATAAAGGCCTACTTTCACACATTTCCTTTTCTACAGACTTTCGAAAGTAATATCCGATCTTATCTCGGATGTGCATGTTTGAGGAAAGACTTTCGTAAAATTACTCATGGTTCTTGTCAACGACCTGTAAAACAGTATTCCAAAACGTCAGGCAGAATTTTCGGAAAATTCAAAACGCCTCATCATATTACGGTTACTTACGGTGACAAAGGTTATGTTTATTTGTAACTAGCAATTTACTTCATGAATATGAATCCAATCTTCCTTTAAAAAATGCTTATTACAACCTCGGCGAATTCATTGGGTAAAGAATAAGATTGGACCTGCCACCAGTGGCGTAACTACGGGGGGGCATGGGGGGGCACGTGCCCCCCCCCCCCCCCAATCGGCTGACCAAAAAAAAAACGGGGAAAAGGAGAAAAAGAGGGAGAAAGGAAGAAAAACGTAGTAGGAAAGATGAAACTATTATTAATTTTAATGTTATATTATACTATAATTGTGTTATGTTACATTACATGAGAAACATTTTTATCATAACTTAATGAAACATAATTTTCTCAGGGCCTATGTCTTCATTGTTCCTGGTGCTCGCATTGTCTGCTTAACGAGATATATAATCCTGTTGTACTAAAACCTCCCGTTTTCAAGTCAATATACACCAAATATATTTCCTCGCACTTCGAGTTATTATTGTTTTATGTAGTGACATATGCTTCTTTTTCATGACTACTTAAAGTGATTGCCCCATATTGAGGTCTTAATATAAATTATTTCCTGTCCGTGATTATGTTCACATTTGTGGATTGGTGAGATATGTCTGCTCTGCATGAATTCCTAGAATCAGTCCTTAAAATGTCCCTTTTTCTGATCTGAAAATCAAAAATTTTCGGCTCGCGCTTCGCGCTCGCATCGTTTGGTTAGTGAAATACGTATGGTCTTAGTGAATTCCTAAAAGCAAGCCTTAGAATGCCCCACTTCAGGTCTGAATTATCTAAATTATCAGCTCGCGCTTGCAATATTTGATTAGTGAGATGCGTATGATAATCATCGTTACAATGACTACAAAAAGTGCTGCATGTGTTTAGATGTAATTCTAACAAAATCAGCAAGCGCTTGGCAATCGCATTAGATGACTATGGTGAGATATGTATACTCTTAATGGATTCCTAAAATAAAGTCCTTAAAATCTCCCTGTTTGGGGTCAACAAAAATTTCAGCTCGCGCTTCGCGCTCGCATTGTTTAGTGAGACAGATATACATATCATGATTATAAAAATTTGATTATAATGACTCTTTTTAGGTCTAAATATAAAAAAAAAATTAGCTCGCGCTTCGCGCTCGCATTATTTGACCAGTAAGATACATATATCCGTTCAATGGCATTGTCCTTAAAATGTATCTATTAGGTGAGAATACCTGGAAACTGAGCGCGCTTCGCGCGCTCACTAAGTTACTAAAAATTTTGCTGGTGCCCCCCCCATGCCGTGACCCACGGTACGCCACTGCCTGCCACATTAACCTACTGTAAAGCAACGCATGAACAAGGCAAGGGGGTGGCTGGAGTGATTTCAGTCCTTCTCCTTTTCTTTAGAAACCACCTACAAGAACGTGAAAATGAACAAAATAAGCATAATTGTAAAGTTATGCATTTTAACCCTCACTGTCACAACCTCTTCAAATTTATTCCACAACCCCTGAAACGCTTAGTGTACCCCTTACAGTTCTATGGGCCCACCTCCCCGTTTGATTCAGTATGTTAACTCAACATCAACATCAACAGGAAAAGAAAAAGAAAAAAAATATCTTGATCTGTTCTCTACAAATGTTAATAATAAACAAAAATGCTACCACACTAGAATTAGGGCACATATTTCCTATTTACGTATGCCAGCTATTTTGTGCAACAAATATCAACGTACACGTGTCTTGATTCGGAATTTCGCTGGATGATTTGCGTGGCGATTTGGTTTCATCTCTCTTGCCATGATCCTCCTGCATGTGGTTTTAGAGATTACCATGGGTGTAATCATTCCCATTTAAAGTGTATAATTATTGTGTATTGATATCTGATCGAGTTATTTTGAAGACATCTTCAGGGAAACGGATGACAGATAAACTAGACTATTACAGCTATTGCTCCCGCGTAGAGGAGGGATCTACACCTACCGGTACATCCATCCAACGAACTTAGATATCGAGAGTTTATCTATCTAGGGATGGAGAGGTGGGTCAATTTAGTTCAAGCAGAAAGGTTAGCTTGCCCCTATCTCTATCTATTTTTTTTTGTAAAAAAAAAAGAGTAGTGGTCATACCATTTGGAAGAGAGCTCAGGTGGTGATGACGGGGACGGGGATAAGTCCCTCTGAAGGTATTGGTTAAAAATCCATAATATAATTTTGATTCTTGACCAATGACAATGATTGAAGAGACTGTTCTGTAAATGTGTATGTGCCATGCAGTTATTATGCTTAAAGTCGACTGCTACGCGCTCCTCGATTAACATTTTTCATTCATAATTATAGAAGTCTGGATAGGTAACCTTATTATTAAAACCTGTTTTTCAGGTGAGTAGCTTTGAACAATATTTTGATGGTCTGTTTCTTCACCCCAACCCCGCTAGCCACGCACTCTGGCGCACTCGCCCACAAACACATGCACTCCCACTTCCCTGACGAAAAAAAGAATCAATTGCTGGACCTGCCAGTTGAATTTACTACACCTTCCCCATTCTTCCAATGATTTCAACCTGATTGAGATGCTGATCAAACGAACCTTACCGTTCAAGACACTTCCACGCGTCTCTCAACTCATTCGGCTAAAGAATAGATGCAATCAGATTCGTTTTATTCGCTCTAATTAACATGTTCCCTTAGGAACTCGAGTGATATCATGTCATTTCACCCCCTTCCCCGGAGCCTCCTTACGAATCATGAGTGAATGATATATTACAACCAGTCTAAGGTATGTTCAGAATCCACATCGAGTGGGGATTATGTATAACCATGGATTCTACGTCATACGAACGACACAGCAATAGCCAAAGTAGCTCAGCTGGTTTAATTGATCGCGAAAAAGGGTAAAACAGAAAGAAAAGTGAATACATAAAACTTACACACATAAAATTATACATACACCCTCACACACACACACACCAACACCACCGCAATATTTCCACACAATCCTCGACAAAGGATGATGTCAATAGCATTGCAACTTTAAGCTAAATACATTATCACAGTGTGTTATCGTCAATTTGGAAACTGCGAGTTTTATGAAGATGAAGAATCTGAAATTTGTTCATTTATATCTAGTTTAAACTTTCGAATCCGGGTAAACGTGCTATTAAAAGTCGGGGTAATAGTATGCAGCGCTTAGAAACAGTTTAAGGGTTTTGTATTGCGTCATGTTATTATCAGTACTATTATACAAATGTAAATATTGTTATACACATCAGAATGTAATTAGAAACTGTTAGTCCTAGTGTGAATAATTCAATTCAATTTTATTTTGTAAATTCATAGAATACATTGCATATCAACACAAAGAAGGATGAAAACAATGATACATTATTTCAATAAAATAATGTTTTATTTTTAAGGGAAATGATGTAGAAAGAAAATAAAAACATACCCAATATTATTATGGTTATACACGAAATATTGGAACAAAAACGTTTATTACATTACAAAAAAATGATTTGTCAACCAACATGATCCCATTAAACATAAACACGCGCAATCCCCCCCCCCCCACACACACACACACCCTCCCACGCACCCGCATATGCACACATAAGGTGAAACAACAATTAAATTACGTTGGAGTGATATACTTCGATACCTTGGATACTCTGCTCAGAACTGAAAAAAAAAATCGAAAAAAGGTGCGGCCACTGACCCAATAAATCTCAACTATGGAAAGCAAGTGACGCCATTCATGATGAGGAAAATTTCATAGATGGCTTGGCATAAGTAAATTTGATTGTATCAATTTCAACTCTTGGGAATTTTGCACCATCTCTCTTAAGACATCATTCTCGGAGATTTATCACACAATAAACATAGAATTATGGTAGATACACAAAATACAAAATTCATATTCCTTGCGACTTTTTGTGCATTTTTAATTTTCCATTTTTGTCAAGGGCACATCATGAAGAAAATAAGTACCATTTCTAGTAATTATTGATGACATGAAATGCTACTGAAATCGATCGATCATAGTTGTCTATAGAATTTTGATCGATAATTGTTCCCTTTGTATATAATTGTTGCTTCGTAACACAAATGATTTTACTTTAATTGATAATATCCCCCCTCTCTTTCTCTATCTCTCTCTCTCTATATGTATCTTTATCATTCACTCCACAGACATACCTTGCAGCAGTTACCTTCAACACTACGCTTCTCCCATTCTCACATCACGAGTTAATCACAAGAAAACTACACCACCTGAAACCTTGGGCAAAACATGGCACCGAACACCACACTACTTCTATGCCTGAGCCTTGGGCTCATCTCCCTGGTCCAAGGCTATCCTTATGATCTCGATGAAGCCGAAGGCATCGCCGATCTCATGGGCGACGACGAGCTCGAAGGACTAGATGAGATGCCGATGATGGAGGCCGGTGCGACCGGGGAAGGAGAGGGGGACGGTGAAGGACTCAGCGCCCAGGACCAGCTCTTAGCTTTCTACGAACGAGACAGGAGAGGGGCGAGATGGAATAAAAATTTTGTCGGCATCAGCTCTTTAGATCGCTCAATCACAGCCTACACATCATTCCTGGTAAGTTTTAAATCATTGATAGCCAATCTTTCCTTGATATACTCCAAGACTTACCAGGTATTTTACCACGGTCACCTGAAGAGTTATCAGCTTACTTCTTGAATCACAAATATTGGCCTTGCTCTTTACCCACAATGCATTTTTAGACCATGATGTATCATGAATTAGGCATGAATGAGGCATTTTGGAGACAAAATATAAACACGTATTTTTTCTGATTGATCAAGTCAAAAGATAATACGTCACAATGGTCCAGCCAGGATTCAGCTGAATGACTAGGGACCATAATATAACAATAAACACCCTTTGGAATATATTTATTTCAAAGCCATATTTACGAAAATTGTTGTTTTAACGGATATGACAGATGAATGATCAAAATCATCAATAGCCTACGAAAAAAAAAATGAAACTATTAAATCGGATGTCACTTCTTGACAGGGACGTAGTCAAGGCCGGTATTTCCGAGCCACGAGGCCGCTTGAGAAAACGTTCTATCATAGACTATACACGTGACCCGGCCTGAGTCCAAGGCCAAGACCGGCAAAAAGTGGCATCGGGGACGGTCTCGACTTCATCCTAGATTATTGACAATTCGAAAATCTTAATCTTACTATCATTGTTGTTGTATTACCATGTTCATTATTTTTCTTGTCTGTTATAGATTTGTTTCGTTTATTTTATTGTTCTATTTAGTCAGTTTTTTTAATATTTTTATTGTCCTTTAAAGTGTGTTTTGTTATCAATGTAAACTATTAAAAACAACTCCGAGTTTGCAATTATAACAATTCATGCATTTTACTTTCCTTTTGGCAAGCTTGGCAGCATCGGCTCAAACATTGGGACTGAATGGCGCGGACGGCTTGCATTGACGTGAACTACTGTACAGAGTAGTGGACTGTATATAATCTGGTAGTTTTAACGACCAACGATGAGCTTCACAGAGCACATCGACCTTCAAGCTGGTCAATCATCTATTAATCTGCTCACATGAATGAGCTTATTAGCAGCTCTGAAAGCATTTCATGGAAGGAGCCTTTATTCACAGATTCACAGGGAACTTTCTCTCAGCCAATCAAATGAAATGATTTCGGTAGCTTAAAAAAGCTGTCAGCGAAAATCATTTTCAATAAGCTCCGTGAAAGACTCCCCTGATGAGGGGACAATGGTTCATCTAAAATATAGCATGGTAGCCATCAGATCGCGGAATGCGTCCTAATTGAAGCTATTTTGTGTCAATCATTAGCGGTAAATTGTTTCCCTAAATGGCTCCGCAAAGATGATTGTTTCCACCAGTATCTAATCATGACATAATGAGGTTTGGAGGGGTATCAAGAGACGGGGTCGTCGAACCTTATGTCAACTTTGTTAAAGTTGCGTCATATTGGACGTCCATCACCTGGAGCACGAACTGACCGACTTCGTATTTATGATGTAATTATCATACAATTGCCTTTAAAAAATGGAAAAGCCTAATGGACTCGGGCCATTTCAGAAATATAGCCTTAAGTATATGTGAATCCTTAATTACAATCCTTTGAAATGATCTGCTTTAGGTACACATCTACCTTAGATGATGTGTTAGATCTCATAGAAATGTCAATGACCGGTCATAGTCCAGAGGCGAAACAGAATGGGTTTCATGCACGCTGGATAGAGAATCATTAAATCAAAATCTGCTTCATGAATATAGACTTCGATTTCCACTTTCGCTTCAAGGACAATGTAACCATATGCAAAAAAAAACATTTCTTTAAAAATTAAGATATTGGGTAATCTTTAACCCGCGCCTTAGAAAGTGATCGTGTGTGACAATGTGCCATCGCACCTAGTCCAGATTGGACCTTGTTGTTTGGAAGTGCTTTTTCCCAAAGCTAACATAGAGGGCACATGTCTCCCAATCTCTAATCAGCGCCAATCCACTCATCTTCCCTCCCCAACAAGGTCCAGTACAAAACTTTGCTGTACCGGAAAAGCTAGGCATCAATCAAACAAGTTACACGGTAGGGGGTCAGGTGCCCTAGTCTCACACACCAAACAAGACACAATTTTACCCAAAACAACTTCACCTCTAACAGGGTGAAAAATGCAAAGTTGTGTTGTTTTTTTTACACTGTAAACATAAGGCTCCGTGTTCATGCACTTCAAAAATATCTATTCAGCGCCTTCCTCTCTCGCCAAATGATTCCACCCATGAACCAAGTATCAAAGTTTGAATAAGTAGACTACACCAGTCACAAGGAGGCAACAGCTGGTAAACATCTCTGGCTCAGGCAGCATCAACAGATCCTGGCCCCCACCCCCATCGTGGTCAATGGGCAGTGGAGGGTCAGGGGAAACCAGACCAGTGGCCTACAGGTACGACTAGTCTCTTGTACCAAACTTTTGCCTCCACTCAAATACAAGTTTACCCCCAAGGACGATGAAAATACACAGATGTGACCGATGTTCTACAGAATAGACATATACCACCATGATAATTTGATATTCACATTTTATTCTATTGAAATGTTTTTTCTCTTACCCAATGATTTCATCCGTGGAATAAGTATTACAGTTTATAAGACTAGACTACGAAAACCAGGACCCTGTTGCTTCCATGAAATGACCTCCTGACCTCCATGATAAGGGGCAGTCAGTGTAATGCAATACATACATGCATGGAGCTAAGTTGTTTCAAATGTATTGATGAGTTTGTTACTCCATAATTGGGTACTGAGTTCCTATACGGGTTATTTCCAATTCGTCTAATGCTAATTCGTCCATTTGCAAACTGTGTACTTGATCTACCATCAGTTCGTCCTCTCACCACATGGTCTACTCTAATTTAGTTTAATGTCATTCCGTCTAATGACCAGTTGGCCAATAGCCATTTAGTCCATTTACCATTTGGTCTAATTAGACTAATTTGTTGTGCAAAATGAATGAAAATAAAATGGAAATTAAAGGTCAAGTCCAAAAAAAATGATTAGAATCAATAGAGAAAAATCAGACAAGCACAATGCTGAAAATTTTATCAAAATCGGATGTAAAATAAGAAAGTTATGACATTTAAAAGTTTCGCTTATTTTTCACAAAATAGTTATATCAACGAATCAGTTACATCCAAATGAGAGAGTTGATGATGTCACTCACTCACTATTTCTTTTGTTTTTTATTGTTTGAATTATACAATATTTCATTTTTTTACGAAATTGACAATTATGACCTCCTTGCATGCCTGAACCACAAAATGTTCAAATAATGGAATTCCACGTGTTCAGCTGAGGGAGGAATGAAACTTCATTTCACATGACAATTAATGACGAGAAAATCAAAATATTTCATATAATAGAATATAATAGAAATAGTGAGTGAGTGATGTCATCAGTTCCCTCATTTGCATACCAACCGAGATGTGCGGCATATAACTGTTTTGCCAAAATGAAGTGAAACTTTAAAATGTCATAACTTCTTATTTCACATCCGATTTTGATGAAATTTTCAGTGTTATGCATGCTTGTTGGATTTTTCTCTTTTTATTCAAATCAAGTTTTTGTTGGGATGGACTTGACCAAATCAAATGGGTTTTTTATCAAGAAATTGAAAATTATGAAAATTCCGGCAAGTACCAATTGTGTTCAAATTTGATAAACTTCATCCTTCCTTGAGCTATTCAATTTGACGGACAATTGTATATTAAGTTAGCAAGTATATCTAACAGTAACAGTTTAAAAAAAAATTGAAAATAAATTTGTTAATGTTTAGTATTCTAAAAATGTTGAGAAAATGTTGCAATGGTATCTTACTAATGTAACAAGTGACTGTTTTCAAAATTTTAATGTGCTTTCAAGGTGAAGTTCATCTCTACAACTTTATCCCATAAAAATATTCTAATCCTATCCTTATCTCAACCTATCGTTCTATATCTACACCTATCCACTGAAACCTGCCATTGATTCCTATATATGAGACGACTCTCCGATACCTGGCAGAATACATTTAATAACAATTTTTCTATATATATATACCTTAAAATTTCACCTATGAATGATCTATTTAATGAATTAATGATATGTTAATCAGGCTCCATACTTTTGTGAAACTTTTAACAGGTACGTAAACATAGTCACGTATATATAAGCTGAAATTTTGGTCATTCTCTGGCTAATGAATATGTCCACGTAATTGTTCGAACAACCCAGGAACAAACTACATTCCAACGTTGTACCATCGTCACAATTACTATTTTCACTGTTAAAGTCAAGATGTTGTTGTTTGGTTTTTAGCAGCGCTCACAAAAATAGTATATGCGCCAATCAAAATTATTCTATCATATATAAAAGAAGTATTTTATTATTTTCAGTAGATTTGGCCTTATAATTTAAAGGACAAGTCCACCCCAACAAAAAGCTGATTGGAATAGAAAGAGAAAAATCAAACAAACATAACACTGAAAATTTCATCAAAATCGGATGTAAAATAAGAAAGTTATAACATTTTAAAGTTTCGCTTAATTTTTCAAAACAGTTGTATGCACATCCTGGTCGGCATGCAAATGAGGGGACCAATGACATCATCCACTCACTATTTCTTTTGTATTTTATTATATGAAATATGAAATATTTTTATTTTATCGTCATTGTCAAGTAAAACAAAGTCTCATTCCTCCCTGAACTTCCATTATTTTAACATTTTGTGGTTCAAGCAAGGGGATCCTAATTGTCGAATTCGTAAAAATTGAAATATTGTATTATTCAAACAATAAAAAGCAAAAGAAATAGTGAGTGAGTGACATCATCGACTCTCTCATTTGCATATTACTGAGTTGAGCATAGAACTGTTTTGTGAAAAATAAGCGAAACTTTAAAATGTCATAACTTTCTTATTTTACATCCGATTTTGATTAAGTTTTCAGCGTTATTCATGTTTGAGTTCTCTATTTATTCAAGTCAACCTTTTTCTGGGGTGGACTTGACCTTTAAGATTTGAGAGGTATAAGGCCGTTCATTGGATAGAAGAGATTTCGCAAGCGCACGCAAGCTTTGTTACACTTAAATACAAGTTAAAAATATGGTATAACTCGAAAAAAATATCAACATCATTTCGCATTTGTAAACACCAGATGAAGGCGGAAAGTGCATTGCAATTTTTATAACAATAATGGTGATGTCTATGAAGTATAAGACATGTCTGAAATGATCAAAAGTATAGTTTTGCATCATCATGATTCATCTGTCGGGCCTGGTGCCCTCCTGTTGCTGCCCCGTTCATATCCAAATTATATTATAAAAACGATTAAAAAAAATGAGTTCAATATTTTTTTCCAACATTTTGGGAAAACAAAAGGAAAAACATTTTTCAAGAATTTTTAACTAAAACATTTTGAGAACATATTTTCATAACTTTTATAGAACCTTTAATGCTATTATCATTAAATTTTACCAAAGTTTTAAGATAGTATTTTTTATATCTATTTACCGTAATTATAGAGATATTATAGTAAAATGTTATTATGTTTCAAAAAATTATGATATCATAAAAACATCAAAATATGAATGTTTGTTGTACAATTCATTAGTACTTCAGGAAAACATTAGAAAACCTTTTTTTTTTTCAAAAATGTTTAGTTATTTAAAAAAAATATATATTATCATAATTTTGTGGGAAAGTTTGTTATTGTCACACCCATGGCATGATAAGTATTTGTTTCTTAAAGGACAAGTCCACCCCATAAAAAGTTGATTTGAATAAAAAGAGAAAAAATCCAACAAGAATAATACTGAAAAATTAAATCAAAATCAGAAAGTTATGACATTTTTAAGTCTCGCTTTATAATTTTCACAAAACAGTTATATTCACATCTTGGACAGGTATGCAAATGAGGGGACTGATGACATCACTCACTATTTCTTTTGTATTTTATTATATGAAATATTGAATATTCCAATTATATCCCTGTTGTCCTGTGAAACAAAGTTTTGTTCCTCCCTGAACACGTGGTATTACCTTTGTTTTAACAATTTATGGTTCGATCAATTCGGTCCTTATTGTCAAATCTGTAAAAATCGAAATACATTTTATAATTCAAACAATATCATACAAAAAATGGTGAGTGAGGGACATCAACTCTCTCATTTGCATGTCCGAGTCGTGCATATAACTGTTTTGTGAAAAATAATGAAAACTTCGTAACTTTCTCAGATTTTGATCAAATTTTCACCGTTGTGCTTGTTAGAGTTTTTCGCTATTTATAAAAATCAAAAATTTTCTGGGGTGGACTTGTCCTTTAAAAATGATATCATAAAAATGTCAAAATTAGGATGTTTCTGATTAATTTTTCAAACATTTTTTTTTAACATTGGAAAAGCATTTCTAAAAATAAGTTTTGTTAATATATTTGAGAAGCATAATCATAATCATGACATTTCGGGAATGATGTTTTATGTTATTGTCATATTCTACCAACATTATTTTTTTCACATAATGTATAACATTATAAAAACGATGATAGTAAAATGAATTTATTTCTTAAATGATCAGATGTCTGATGTTATATCATAAATATGTATTAAAACAATATTTTCTCTCTTTTTTTAGTGAAAATACTATAAAGCAGTTTCAGTTATGACATTCTAAGAACGTTTGATGTCATTGATATGATACTAGTATTACAACCTTTTAAAACTAGCACATCAATGATGTGGAGCTCATCCACCATCTCGCAACGATATTTAACACAATTTTAATTTCAGCCCAGTTGACGTCACTGTAGTGAATTATATTGGTGACATAAATTGAGGATATAGAATTGAAATTGATGAAGAAATTACATAGAAGCTTTTTTGTGATCTATGAATAGATTTCCTAGTCAAAATTTCAAAATTCTGTGTAGAAATTTGGTGAACCTCATGAAGTGCTACCAAAAGGAAGCCGAAATAGGTCAACAAATAACGAAGGAGAAGCATTTGTTTGTGAATTTTGAAAAATGCGCATAAATTAGCATATTTAATGAGTTTCAAAATTCTGTGTAGAAGGTTTGAATCCCCCACCTAATGCTATCATATTAAAAGCAAACAGAATTAAAATCAGACTTGAAATGACGAAGCGGGCAGCATTTTGAAATTCAGTCAACAAATAAAGAAGAGGCATTTTCTGTGATTTATGAATTTCGCATAAGTTAGCATAAATAATTTTCTACTCCGGCCAAATTTCAAAATTTTGTGTAGAAGTTTGGTGACCTTCATGAAGCTCTACCAGATGGAAGCAAACAATTCAAAATCGGTCAACTAATTAAGAAGAAGCATTTTTTGTGAATTTTTAAAAATGCGCATAAATTAGCATATTTAATGAGTTTCAAAATTCTATGAAGAAGTTTTGAATCCCCTACCTAGCATGCCTAGTGCTATCATATAAAGCAAACAGAATTGATTCCGGACTAGAAATGGCGAAGAAGAAGCATTTTGAAATAGTGGACGGACGCCACGCCACGGCATAAGCTCATCTAGCCCTTCGGGCCGGATGAGTTAAAAATCATAGATCCCAATAATTTTATCAAAATGTCAGCAAAATACAAAAAAATGTTAAAATTATACTACTAAAAATAAGGATGTTTCTAATACATTTTAAAATATTTCTGGAAATTATATTTCAAAAATGTTTTGTTGAACGGTTGATGTTATATATTCTTACAACATTTTTAAAATGTTTATTTTACATCAAATGTATAACCTTACAAAAATGTTAGTAGTATTATCAAGTTTCTGAAAAAATTATATTCATATCATCATAAAACATTGAAAAACATGTTAATGATACATTTAATTAACGCTTTTGAAAAATATTAGGAATTTTTTTTTTTCAAGAACGTTAAGTCAAAATGATACATAAACATATAGTTTCATAACATTTATTATCACATCCAATGTACGTACATGTATATAACATTATAAAATTGTATATCTGTTTTGTTTCTCAACAATTTATGTTAAAATTATCAGGATGTTTCTAATATATTTTTTAAAGTTAACATTTTGGAAAACACTTGAAAACATTCAAGAATGCTTTGTTGAGATGTTGTAAACCCATATTTCATATCGATCATTTCATTTCAAGTATTCTAACAACATTTTCAAAATGCTATTTCATTTACATCCAATTCATGTACATGTAGATGTCAATAAAATGTTATTGTGTTCCTATCAAAATATTAATTCAATATGCAAAAACGGCAAAATTATCATGTATCTACTATATTTAAGAAAATCCTAACATTATCAAAAATGTTTTGTCGAAATATTTTGAAAACAAACATTCATGACTTTTTTTATCATCATCATAGTCATAACATCGAACGTTTGAAAAAAAAATATTCACATTAATTATGTAACATTATAAAAACGTTAGAAAAATATAATTTGTGTCTTAAGAATGTTTTTTTTCATCAACTATGGGTAAAGATCTATGTAACATTTAGGAAAATATATCTGCTTGGCATCATAATATTAACGTTTATTTCATGTTTAACATCAGGGGAATATTGTTTCATTAATGTTATACAAATGTTCTTAAAAATTTCTTTTGAAAGCATTTCTAGGATCTTTCATGAATGTTATTCCTTGTTATTATAGTTAGCTGGGTATGGACATGGATGTCCATAGTATGGACATGAATGTCCACAGTATGGACTACACTGCAAACACATGCATATCAAACCATGTCCAAACCATGGAGCTATATATAGCTCCATATCATACAAAAACCACTGACTGCCCCTTATCATGGAGGTCAGGAGGTCATTTCATGGAAGCAACAGGGTCCTGGTTTTCGTAGTCTAGTCTTATAAACTGTAATACTTATTCCACGGATGAAATCATTGGGTAAGAGAAAAAACATTTCAATAGAACAAAATGTGAATATCAAATTATCATGGTGGAATATGTCTATTCTGTAGAACATCGGTCACATCTGTGTATTTTCATCGTCCTTGGGGGTAAACTTATATTTGAGTGGAGGCAAAAGTTTGGTACAAGAGACTAGTCGTACCTGTAGGCCACTGGTCTGGTTTCCCCTGACCCTCCACTGCCCATTGACCACGATGGGGGTGGGGGCCAGGATCTGTTGATGCTGCCTGAGCCAGAGATGTTTACCAGCTGTTGCCTCCTTGTGACTGGTGTAGTCTACTTATTCAAACTTTGATACTTGGTTCATGGGTGGAATCATTTGGCGAGAGAGGAAGGCGCTGAATAGATATTTTTGAAGTGCATGAACACGGAGCCTTATGTTTACAGTGTAAAAAAAACAACACAACTTTGCATTTTTCACCCTGTTAGAGGTGAAGTTGTTTTGGGTAAAATTGTGTCTTGTTTGGTGTGTGAGACTAGGGCACCTGACCCCCTACCGTGTAACTTGTTTGATTGATGCCTAGCTTTTCCGGTACAGCAAAGTTTTGTACTGGACCTTGTTGGGGAGGGAAGATGAGTGGATTGGCGCTGATTAGAGATTGGGAGACATGTGCCCTCTATGTTAGCTTTGGGAAAAAGCACTTCCAAACAACAAGGTCCAATCTGGACTACATCGCACCTTGCAGTGGCACGGCAGGTTCGGCCAAATCATGCCTGACTTCTTCCGACTGTGATCATATCTTTTTAGGGAGATGAAGTCTTACGGGTGATGCATCGTTGCGAAGATTCCAAGTGACGAGCAGGCTATAATCATTTTTAGCCCATTGGTTTCAGAAAACATTGACGTCATCAATCCATGATCACGTTGAGTGACGGGTATAGTCGGAATAGAGAAAACACAGAAAATGCAATTGCGGTGGATTGTAGAACGGCAAATAAACTTACACTCTTAGTTTTTATTGGCAATATTATTCATCCACTGTTTTCAACACCAAGGCCCAATTTCGGGGAAAAATACAAGTGTATTATTATTTCATTATTATTCGTTTCAATAATGACATAACGATCACCACTTTGTTTTCTGTTTTGATTTTTGTTTGAATACTACTCTTCTCCTCCATTTTTTTTTTACTTATCCCTTTACCATGTCTACTTTTCTCTTTCTCTTCCACAGTCCACACACTCCTTTCTACGATGCCAAGAACACCTTGGTAATTTTTACAGGATTACTGAAAAAAAATGTTGGTAGGGGCGCTAAAACCCCCTCAGCCCTAGCGATTCCTTGGCCCCTGTTAATCTAAATATGTCTTCCTCATTATACTCTGATCTGACCCCCTCTTTCTTTTTCTCACACGCGTGCCTTAGTCGCCCCCCCCCCCCCCCTGTAGCCCTTTCATTTCATTTTTATTGTTAAACCAATTCTTATCATCTTTCTTTTAAATGTTACAGCCATGTAGAGTCGAAGGCATCTGCAAGCAAAAGTTCAAAAAGACATTCCGCTGCAAGTGCAACCAACATACTTACTGCGTCGGACCCGGAAGGAAGTACGAGGCTCGATGCAGATACAGCGCTGTGGGACATGTCTTTTACCAGCCGTAAGATGGCGGTATACAAGAATCGAAGGTTTCGCCACAATGGGAGGAGGTGATTTTTTTTGACAGGATTTAAAAACAACAACAATGAAATAGAAGTTACAATTAGTTATTAAGTAGGCGTAGCCAAATTAGATCGTTCATTTTCTGTTTTCATTCCTTTTTGTCAGCTCTGTTTGTGGTAAGGTTCCTATACGAATTTACAAACGTTTCATTTTATCAGCATTCACTCTTCGAAAACAGTATTGCTTAAAAAAACCTTTTTCCCCCTTATTTGGAATATTTTAAGGTTCTTAAACAGAAGCAGAAAGGAGTTCTATAAACAGTCCTTTAGATCCGTTTTAAAAACCATACCAATTTCAGTAAAGGGTTCCTTGTAAAACAAAAAAAAAACGGATCTGAAGTATTGTTAAGGACCCCTCTCCGCTTGTATGAAGAACCTTAAAACACTCTCCGGGACAAAGATAGGTTTTTAAATTTCCAAGTGTATAACTTCTCTCATTTTCATTATAAATTATTTATGCTTTAAGAAAAAAAAAAGTTTATTTGTAGTTTACAGGGAGCTGTATATTAAAGTTTTAACATGATTTCAATAATTACTCTTTATAGTTATGAAACTTTCCCCTAGCTGAAGTGATCCAAGCTGTCATGAATTGCATTAAATTGATATGAATGAAAATGACCTGAGCTCAACTGATCTGTTATGAATGATTATTTCCATAGTAACGGTCATGAAACGGGTAGGAAATATTATTTTCGATGAATACTTGTTTGTTCTTTTGTTTAATCTTGACTTTATTTTAATATTTGATTACAGATATAAAGCATCATCCAGGGGACTCAAACTCGCAAAGAATAACAAACATAGACAGATTAACAGCAACCCGACCAACGGCGAACCGATTAACATCAAACCAACCGGCAATCCGATACCAACAAACCGACCAACGGCGAACCGATTAACAACAAACCGACCAACGGCAAACCAATCAACAGTAAAGCAACTAACAACAATTAACAAACCGATCGAAAGCAAACAGACAAACCGAAAACCGACCAACAGCAAACCGACCAAAAATAAAACTGGTCAATAGCAAACCGTGAAGAAGAAACAAAAAAATCAACGGGAAGCTGATCCACCTAGATTAGACTAAACTAAAAGCAGAAAGGGAAACAATGCGAAATCGAACTCATTACCACTAACCTTACCTAAAACAATTCATTTTGATTTTCTATATAACACTAATTCTGATCAAGGAAATGATAACTGGTATTTACTGAATATCAAAAAATGTGATTTAAAAGTAGAAAAATATTAGCGTGATGTTATAGATAATAAGAGGCTTACTACTTTAAAGAGAGAAGAGTGTATAAGTTGAAGGGAGAGGCTCTGAGAAATGCCGATCGTTGTTTCACACTAGTTCTTCAAATAAAAAAATGCGTTTTCTTGATTCTAGGATTTTAGTTTGTGTCTTTTTCCAAGACATAGACAAATCGATAACTTAAGTATTTCTTATACTATAATATAGCTGGTTTATCAAACAAAAGCCCTATAGTCTCCAATTCATAAATGTGTGTACATAACTTCCGTATGAAATTGAGAAATTATTAGCTAATGGATCAGAATATTGTGTTTTTCAGTACAGAAAAAGGGGCCTGTTCAAATATCGGGCACTTTATATTAAGATCCTATTGATTACCTTAATATTTCCTGAAGAAATGGCACTGTGCCATTACCATTCTCTTTTTAAATTCAAATAAAAGACTGCCCCAAATTTGTAAGAATTTCATTATAATCATGATCATTCTGCTAATTTATTTTAACACTATCCCTTACTCCTTTTTCTTCACTTTATTTTTTTCTTCGTTATGAATTTCTTTGCTAACTAACTACATGAATATGTCCCTCATTGGCTTTTAATCTTGTTCTAAGCATGTTTGAAAAATAAAACCAACCAAAAAAAAATATCAAAGTTATCAAATTAAACACAAAAAATGGAAGAGGCAATTATAAATCAATGAAAAAGGGAGGCATAATAGCTGTCGGGTAGACATGGTAGAGGTAAGATGAACGGAGCATGCATTTTATACAATGTTAAACCATTCGTTGTAATGACTCTTTTGTAGTTAGTGGGGCAAAACATGTGAGTTTATGTTTTAGAGGCAATGTTTATGTTTTGTGTTAGTGTAAACGTCATTATAACAATGTGTAGAAAATTAGGAATTCGTGCGAAACAATATATCATAGTCTAGAGATAGGTAGTGTAAAAAATAATTTACAAAAACATGTGGTATTGAATATTTAAAATCAACTGAATACCGCGTGTAAAGTACAGTTTAAGTTATATTATCGAATAAACATGATAAAGGTACAATTTGAGATGCTTATCATATCTGCGGCAAATTTTGTTTGCAAGCGCATAGATGTTATTTTTGTACATATTTTATTTTTAGCCGTCCTTATTCATTTTTTGAGCTACAATATTCAATATACATATCATATAATCACTGTGCATGTTCGATATTTTCATTTGTTTTAGAATGATAGGTCTATCGATAGTTTATGTACAAAATGTAAAATGATTGTATCGTCTCATGAGCAAAGTAGTTTATTTAATCACCTATATTGACCTCAGAAACGTATTTTGACTGATGCATATTGATTTGAAGAAGAAAGTATGAAAATGTGTATAGGTCTTAATTGAGTTTGTATTGTGTTTGTAATTAGAACGTTTAAAGTATTGACCGTGAACGCTTGAAGGTTGTATAACTCTGAAACAGATATAACGCGCACACAAACACATCATCAGAACATTTATCATCGATTTTACACAACCATACACTCAGTTTAAGCTGTCTGATTAAAGGGTATTCGTCAAATAAACATTTGTAGTGATATGAGTTGTGTGTGATTACTTGTATGAAAGAAAATAAACCAATGGTAATTAGCTATCCCCTTTAATTTAACGTTAGTAGTATTTACTGTGAGCATGCATACGATTGAGTTTAGAATGTAGTTTCGCTTCAGAGTTAACAAATGCCCGGGGGGGGGGGGTCACTGCCATTGGACAGTGGACATCGTCAGCGAGAAAAAAAACCGCGGAAAGAAGGTGTATCAGCAGAACGCGAATGACGAACAAAAAACGCCAAAAATGAGAAAAAAGGGGCAATAGGTCATGTTAGCCTTACTATAAATGGAGTATTATAATAAGCTAATCTGGGACATATGCACAAAAATCCTTGTTTATAGCGGGCAGTTATCTGGGACACTTGCACGGAATCCGCGTCGTTTAGGATGCTTTTATTCAAGACGATTCTCGCGAATGCTGGTGACTCTTGAATGACAGTGACCCCCCCCCCCCCCCCCCCCTCTCACCGGGAACAAAACAAAAAGCAAACATTCGTTATGAAAAAAAATATTATAAGTTTGAACGGGTGAGTGAGAAGAACAATTTTTGCTACAGCGAAACAATATTGTTCTTGTTTGCAGTGAATAATGAGAGGTCCATGGTACAAGATAACTGTCGATTGCCCTCTATCCCAACAAATTGGGCACAATTTGAAATTATGATATTTAATGAAATTATCATGTAGTAATGATCCAAGGAATTTTACATGACATGAAACACTCGATCAGCTGATTTGAAATTTAATGCTTAAATCATCCTCCTCAAGAAAATATTAGTTGATGTCGGGTAAGACACCACAACGAAAGTGAAGTGGGCAACCAGCTGAGAGCGACCCAGAGGTAGACAAATTGCAGGCCAGGGGTTCCCCGTTACCCGACCACCTTGAAACAGAGCCGCTTGCAGGTACCGCGGGACCACCCCCTCCAAATATAAGTGAGTTTTCGCAATTGCAACGGGGCAGGTTCTACAACATAGGAAATATATTGAAAAACGCCCGTCAAAATGCAATGAACAGATTAGAGTTCGATCATTGTCGAAAACTGGTGAATCTGAACAGCTGACGAAAAATTGCAAATATCATGTCGTTTGTCCACAGTCCTGGGGAGCGTTTTATCAACATTTTTGTCCAAAAAGTTGTAAGATCTGACATCTTTCCTTGATTTTGATTGGTTGAGAGGTACCTTTCCTATGGTAATTGTCGCATAAACCAGGGCTTGTCGGATAAAACGTCCGACAGGTCCTTTGATGAAACGATCCCCAGGACTACAGCGCTGTTTTGATTCACCGATCTTCGACAAAGGCTGCATTGTCATAGAGAGCTCTTGACAATAGATTATCAATGTTCCAGGAAATGTCTACGTAGTGTTGCGAAAGCCCCCTAATAAAGACGTTCATTCGTTCTGTTGCTTTTGTGCGTGTGTAAGGGTGTGAATGAGATGTGTTTGTTTAGTTTAGTTTAGTTTAGTTTACTCCAACGATGTTTTAGGACTAAGCCTGTTCATCGATCAAAGTAGAATGTCTATTGCTGCTCTCCTTCAGACTTTGTGCAAGGGTGCGTGTGTATTTGTTTTATAAACGTTTAATGACAAATGGCGGGGTAATTCTTTTCTTTTTTTCCTTTTTTTCGTTTTCAAAGAGGAAGATGACCCTGACATTTTGATAAAACGAGAAAATGGAGAAAGCATAATGAGATCAGGTTTGACCGAAATCAATCAAAAAGTTTTAATTTTGTGACGTCACATGACTGAGCTACCGTATGTCGTACGGCACATCTTAATGGAGGAAGCGTCACGATAACTTTTGTATTCTTTCTTATTCTTCCTTGGATGTTTGCAAACCTCCATCTTATCGTTCTTATTCTTATACCTTATAAAAACCAATCATGAAGTCATGGTGGACTCCACCTATAATGGTACGATTATATGCATCGATAGATGAGATGATCAGATAGATAAGATAATATGAGTGGCTTTAAGGTGGTAGTAGCAAGAGAGATGGTGGTGATGGAAATGACTTTGTGTGATCTGCAACAAAAAAGCTACAGAAAAAAACCCACATCATTCGAATAAAATGTAAATATTATTATGTCCCATACACCCGCACCTCTTCGCCTGAAATGAATTAATGAATTCCTAAATCCATTGAATACATCACATAATAAACACCTTTGTCTCCCCATGACAGTCATGACACAGTGATTGTGATCATAATGGACAATGACCCCTCAACAAAATCACATCGGCACTCGATGTAACTCAATCTTCTACGTCACACAGTTTTACCCCAGGTACCTTCGGCAATTAGTTATACAAGTGAGATCGGATTATGACAATTATCATATTGAATTTGACTGATAACAGCAATAGAAAGTGCCACTATTTGCTTTTGCCGTGGGAACCGGTAAGACATCAGGGTTCTGTTTCATAAGGACTTGTTGTAATAACAAATGCACATATTTTATAACAAATGTACTGTCAGCCAATAAGATTGAAGGATTTCTGTAGCTTTTAACTGTTACTGCAAATTTGTTATTATTACAAGTTTTATGAAACAGGCCCCAAAAAGTATAGGGGTAGGGGAATGTATGTTTGTCTGTTGAAAACTAGGATTGAAGAAAAATTGATGTAGCATTGTATTATTTCGGGTGAGGATTTAATGAAATATTGGATTGCATTTTTATTATTTACTCTGGTTTTAGGGGAAATTCCGAACGCGTGAATCACGTTAGCAGCTGACAAGACAGGAAAAATACTATTTTGCTCGTGACATGTGTATGTCTTTCGAAGTAGGCTTGCATGGGCGTATGATATAGGGGGCATTGCTTGTATTTTTATTATTTGATTGTTTAATTAACATGAATAAGGGTAACATTCTATATTACGTTTAATTTAGAAGAATAAAAAGCGTTACAGGTTGAAAAAGAGAGGGCTATAACGGGTGCTTGGCAAAATAACGAAATATGGGACGGTATAATTTAAAAAAAGACACGGAAAGCATCGGAAGAGGGAGTAGAAGGGGAATAGAGAGAGGGTGTGAACAAAGGGGGGGGGGTAGAGAGAGAAGAGGTGGGAATTTGGGTGTGAAAGAAAGAGAGAGAGGGGGGGGACTAGATGCAAAATTTGTTACTGAGACACGAAAAATAGACGCAAAATGATGGGAGAAGTCATTAAAGGGAACACTGCAAGAGAAAGTGAAAATAAAGAATTTAAAAACGGAAGCGCCAGAGAGAGCGTCATAAATTGTGCAATTCGAAGGACAAATTATAAGGTGATAGAATCGGAACATGAATTCCATAATCCCCTTTCCTTTATGTCCCAAAGTTTCAAGGGTATGAATAAAAACGTGACATACCCCCCCCCCCTTCCCATCATGCTCCACGAGCTAACAGGACTTCGAATTCCTGTATCTCCAGGGAGTCAAACTTTCTTGCCTATAAAACCCTCTCCTCGCTCCAGCCTCCAACTGCACTTTCTCACCACGCCCCGTCCTTCATCATCTCTGATTCACTTACATCAAGATATTGAATTAAAACACTTCTGTTGAGCAGATTTTTTCATTTCATTTCTACATACATGAATTGAGATAATATCCCGTTTAACTACATCCGTTTGTCTTGAAGATGTGTGCTCTGTACCAAGAACAAGCTGCACATTCAGTTCGGAAACTTGATAAAACGAGAGTAATATTATCGTTTTGGTAAGAGATTACTCTGATAGATCGAGCTTAAGCTCTCTGATGGATATTGAATCCTAAAATTTGATTATCCAATCAACTTTATCATAGCTCCTATAGTTGACTATTAAAAATACATTTAGCTACAACTCTGGAGATATTATTGTTGGTGTTCGCACCAAACTTTGTCTGAACAACACCGTGCATTTTAGTGTAAATAACAAACCAGAATTGTCAGGAAGATGTCGTCTCGAGGCCTCAGCTTTAGTATTGAGAATATTCTTGGTCTTGAAAAATCTTATGACCTCAATGACGGAACAGAGAATGATCATCAAGGATTCAAGACTGCTTCCAGGAATGGGATACTATCGAGAGGTATGGTACAACAATATATTATGTTATGTATAAAGATACTTTTTGTGAGTTTTTCTTTTTTTCTTGTAAACAAGAAAGTTATTAAGTAACTTGCCAGAAAATTAATAAGTGCATTGTTAGCAGTTATCTCTGTAGTGAATGTACATGTTTGAAATGCATCGGGGACAAGTTTGAACAATGGATATTCCTGAGAACTGGAAATATGATTTTTTCCTGAAAAGATTGATTATTTGGTTCGAATTATTATGCATTCAATTTCGTATTGATAATGGTACGAGAGATTACACTTCGAAAGGAACGCGTCAATTACCTGAATTCGACAGTATCAAATTTCCGCTTAAGAATTATTTCAAGAATGAAAATATATATCGTAGAGTCAAATTGTAAAATGACTAAGTTTACAATGAAATTGTTTCAATTATGACCCCCGGTTGCATGGAGTGATCGATATGTTCAATTCTGTTTCCCTGTGTAACTTTACAACATGAATATTATCGTTCCTTTATTAGGTATCTCTTTCTTGCACACCAAGTTAACAAGGATGCATAGTAATATAGCATTTCCATTTATTTGAATGCAAGATAAAAGAGCACTGTCGATTAAATGCCTTGCTCATGGGTACAAGTGCCGTGGCCAGGGATCGAACCTCGGACTTTCAAATGTCCAGTCAGGCGCTTTAGACCACTCGGCCGTTAATTCGTTAATTACAATCGATCAGTTTATTATTATTATTATTATTATCATTATTATTATTATTATTACTATCATTATTGATGTAGTTGTTGATGGTATTATTACTACGAATATCATCATCATCACTGTGACGTGTGAAACACTACCACTCTTGTTGACGAACACGCCAAAGATATCCAAGTCAATGTCCCGTATTCTGAACTCGGGTTTAAAGTTGTGGTTTAACTATATATATGTATAGCCAATGGGGCACAAATCCCTAACAGTACACAAACTCATATGACACCCAAATTGTTCATAAATTTTGTCTGGGAATGATAACTTAAGTATTTGTCTACATTATGAAAGCAAAAGGAGAAAAAAAAATAAACATAAGAATTATACAATATAAACGGATTTTTTTTTATTTTGGCTCCCCATAAGTTTAGTACAGAGTTAGACCGTGGTCTAAATTAAACCCGACTTCAGAATACGGGCGAATATTAATGCAGTATGAAAAATAATAAGCAATGGTTGTAAAAACCGACTTGAGCATAAACATATAAATAATATTTCTGTTGTATCGGATTTTAAAACAAAAACAAATGTTGGCTTAGGTTTATCAACAACTATAAAGGACCTTGACATCATTCAAGGTCATATCAAGTACAGTTCACTAACATATTACTCTAAATTCACCTTTTGTCGAACAACTTTCATAATTGTCAAAATAAACTAAACGTATCATGCATCCTTTACAATTCAGGTGTCTCGATTATACTTCTTTCTTATGTAAATTACAAGCTTGTGTGCCAGAAGGCGCCCCATTCATGTCGCTTTGCACGACTATGTGCGACTTCGTATGTGCCATTACGTAACATTCTCGTGTATACGTATGCAATACACTTACGTGACTAACTCATTCATTACCTAACTTTGACTCATAATTTCAGTTACTTTAACTTTGTATTTCATCATGCCACTCGGCTTCAAAGATAATATAACTAAGTATTTTGAAGATAACATGTAATTCTACTCACGCAATTGGTCTTGTATCACGAAAATAAAACAAAATTAAACTGCAACTCTGAGCATCACTTTTCCCGTAACGAAACAAATTAACAACACGCCCTCAAACCGTCGAATTCAAATTCTCATCGCCGCTTCTGACGTCTATTTACATAAAAAAAAACATTATACAACAGATGAAACAAGTATGATAAATTCATCGTGTACATGACAATCATCATCATCATCATTATGATCATTTATTATAATAGTTATTATAATCATTTTTATTATTGTTAATTTTTATAATTATTATCATGTATTAATATTATTATTGCTATTGTTATTATTATTATTGTAATCATTATCATCATCATAATCATTATTATTATCATTATTTTCTTTATTTTCCATAGTGCCCCTCCCATACCCCGATCGATCTAACATTGTGGATACAACTTGTTCGTCTCACCCAGGGTCGTCAGGACTTCCACCGTCGTCCTCCTCGATCCCGCCACCGTCTTCGGCTCTCGATGTCACATGCAGGCGAAAACCTCGTCGAATGCGTGTTCGTACCAACTTCAGCGCCTGGCAACTGGAAGAGCTGGAACGGGCCTTTTCAACCACCCATTATCCAGACATCTTCATGCGGGAAGCTCTGGCGATGAGACTCGACCTCATGGAGGCCAGAGTTCAGGTCAGTCCATGGTTTTGCTGCTTGGGTATTCATGATTTTGAAAATAATTCTTTGAAAGTTATTTGTACAGTTTAAACTCGCCACTTTTAAGTGGTCATGAGTAGGAAGCGCTTGACAAAAAGAAAGAAAAAGGAGCTATAGCAAAAATACCAAATAATGAAACGATTGAATTTGATCAAATTTGTCATCTTTTTCTTCTTTTTTTTCTTCTCGTATTCGGTTATGCGTACTCATTCATCTCTTAATTTCATATATGTAAATACTGAATACAAAATATATTATGGCATGCATGATGGACAGCAGAATAATGAATTTTAGAAAAATAACAATATTTTCATTTTATTTCATGTCTTCGATTTCTGAAATTTTGCCATAAGTTAACACATAAATTCGTGTTTTTCCTGTTTCGGATAATGTTTGCTAAAAATAGGGTTGCACCAAAACCGAATTCTCCCGAATAAATTTGAATCGATTCTCCCCGAATATGGCCCGATTCGAATGGATTCGGTGGTTTCGGAACCTATTCGTCTCTGATTCAGGGCAGAATCGCCAAGAATCGGTCCGAATAAATTTTGGTCATTCCGAATAAAGCCGAATGCCACCCGAATAGTGGCTAGAATCGAGCCGAATGTGACCCGATTACAGCCGAATAATGACCCGAATCGGAACGAATATGGCTAAATGCGCCTAGCTCGGACCGTTACGCCCCGAATACGAATAGGTCCGAATCCGTCTGCCCAGAATACTCCGAACGCCTCCCATAATCCAACCGAATTTAATCCAAATACATCCCAAATGAGGCCCGAATGAAATTTGTTGTGATCACATTCGGGAGTATTTTTAAGGGTACTTGACAGGTTTTGAACATTTCAAAACGAGCCGAATTCCTCCGCGAATGTATCCGGATCCTTCCCGAATTTTCTCGCATTCGCGGAGGGAGAACAGAATACTCCCGAAACTAGCAGAATACGTGTATTCTGATGGATTCGCAGCTAATTCGGTTCCGGTGTAAACCCAGAGACAATTAAAGGGAAAAGAACAATTTTTTCATTTAACAGTTTAAGTCAGTGAATATTCATTCAGTAGGCCGAGTAAACTAATCAATTACAACGAGTTTGGTACTACAAAATAGTGGAATAGCCTTTAAAATGGACATTTCGACTTAGAGTAAAATCGCATGAATGACCAATATAAAAAAGAGAGAGAGACAATGGACGCTAAACGACGCGCTGTGATAAGCTTCACCGCTAGTCCATTTTCTCTTTTGTTTCTATTATATATTGTTTCGTTTTAGTGTCAGGTTCATTAATACGATTTTACTCCGATGAGTGCATTTCGAGAAGCTTCAGATTGTCCTTTTTTTCAGGCTATTTTACGATGTTATATACTGTAGATTTATAAGGGCTACCCTTTCTAGAAGGGGTAATTTTGTCTTTGTAGTTTATTTCATTCACCTGTTTTAAAATGATTTTTTTTTTCATAAAATTAATGACTTCTGAGCAAAAACCTTTATATCTTTATGATGAAGTGATGAAGTCAAAATAGTCATTTTGTGCCCTTTTTTTTAATTTCATTTTTTTTTAAATCTCAATCTCAAGTCTTAAGTGACTAGATAGTGGTGTCTTGTCTTTCATTCTTTTTTTTTACCTCTTCAATTCTTTCCCTCCTGTAAATCCTCTTGTTACATTCATTTTCCTCTCTTCTAGCTCCTATACTTGCCTATACCATGTATACTCACCTATACTATCCATGACTTACCCCCACTCCCTCATATTTAATAGCTCTGTTATTCTATTTTCCTTTATTCAGATAATTTCAGCTTCCGTTTTTACTTCCTCACTCCAACTGCCCCATTTCTAATTTCCTTTCCATAATAATCTTCATTCTTTTCTTTTTCCATGTTTGTCTCTCCGTCACCATTGGATTTACCACAATAGGAAAAATGTATTCTATAAAGATTTTAAATGATTCCTAAGTTAATTTCTGGTCTCCATGATAGGCATTAGTTGTACATCTTTGTGAAGTTAGCAGGTGTATGGCATAATCAAATACAATTTTATGTCAATCATCTAATTAGATTTGATTTGCTAAAAAGAACAACTTTAACCCGTGTTGTAACAGATACCCTTTATAATCTGTTCTTTCTTTCCTCGGTACAATTTATTAGACATGTTCTATGCAGCTCTGAGTTTTAAAGATTTGAAATCCAGCCCAGGTTTGCCGTGGGTTTCATACCATTCATCACGTTCATCCCACTCAATGGCAACGCAAATTTATAATCGAATCGAAGGCATTTAACCACTTGGAGTAAATGAACGATAATTTGTCTAATTAAAAGCCCCTTCTACAAGGGCTCGTGAAACCAGCAAAACAATTACCATGACAAGTTCTTTACAATTACTAACTGCACACTTATACAAGCATTCCTCCGTTGTGCGTTACTCAGCTGCTTGTATCCTCGTCGGAGTATGGCAGAGATGGTAGATCGACCCCTGAGGTTCCCCGAGAATAGTAAGGTTACTAAGGGGGCCGATTCGTTGCTAACACAGCTGTGCAAAGATGGTAATTAATTTTGTCAGAGCTATTACCTGCATGACCTGTTAATGAAATAGATGTTCGGATATTTGGAAATTGAGGGGGATCAATTAACACTCATGTGCTCAAAAGTGAAAATGATAGATTGAACGGTAGATTATGATTTTCTAGCTTGACGATTCAGATATCAATATGATCCTTTTAATTCCTTAACCTGTTAACAGAATTGGAGTAAGATGAAACATTTTCTCAAATTGATTGCTGGTTTTCTCCTTGGAATGAGATGGATATAAATAATCATCGCAAGCTATGAAATTTTTGTTAGAGGCCCTAATCCAAATATATATAATCATTCACTCTCTTGATAATGATTCATTTCTCCCTTTGACATGTTTGATGTGTACAGGTATGGTTCCAGAATCGGAGGGCTAAATGGCGGAAACATGAAAGAAGTTGTGGGAAACAGTTACCAAACCCATCAAAGAAAACGGATACTTTATCTTCGGGGATTACGAAAGGGTTGTCGAAGACGGAAACCAAGGAAACTACGAAAAAGTCCCCGTATCCTTTTATAAGTTTAGCTAAGGGAAACGAGGCCTCGGATCATGACATGAGAGGGCACCAATCAATAGCTTGTCGATATGAACAGCGTGATCGTCATCCGTTTCGTTCCGACATCGTCAAAGATACGAATAAAAAACTAGCCCTACCATTTTCACCGACATCTACATCAAACTCCCCTAGGGTTTCACCTTTTCAACCATCTCGGCGTCTGTATCTACCTTTATTTTGTCATGGAATGCCTAATCCCAGTCTGCATCAGCATCATCATCGAAGCTTGCTTCCAGACTCGTCGACAACATCAAAGTGTCTGGTATCACCGATTGCAGTAGCGCCATCTCCGTTGATAGTTGAGCAGTCTTTTAGATATTTCGATTCGTCCGCGGCCTCGGTTTTCTCTCGGTCGACATTCCAGAATGGTTCATCCCATAACATGTCTCGAGGATCAGAAGCAGACAATGATCAATTTTCCAATGATCCACGCATGGGTGTGACGTCAGACGTGAGACAAGCCAACAGCATCACGGCTTTAAGGGAAAGAGCTAAATTCTTGAAACAATCTGAAATTATTGAAACAAGAGAAAAGAAAACAGAAACATTGAATTGAGTTTTCCAGTACATTCTTGATTTAGGTCTGTAATTCATATATCTCTGCATTTTTATATTCGATAATTAGACATGCATATTCAGAATCGTCATATCAACATAGAATACATAATTATATGGAGCAGAATCTAATTTTCACAATAATTATGATTTTCATATTTTTTAAATGGTCAAATTATTGGATTATGCTCTACACCATCCATGTTCTAAAGCGATTCATGTCAATTCCTCGTTCAGCTAATATTATACGTAAAGCTACCGATGATCCACCGTTTCTTCTGCAAAATATTCCCTTCGTGATCTAAAGAGTTATAAAAATGAATGAACTTTCATAACATTAATTAGTAATTCTTATTCAAAGTTATAACAATGCATTTTTAAATTACAAAATTTTATTGAGTCGATTTCTGGATTTTCTCTCGGATCAAATGTGTCCACATGTATTTCTCAAAGCATGTAGAGTGTAGACAAAGCATTTAATCATGCATGAATTAAAGGAGAAACATAAAACAAACAAAATCATATAAGCAGATAAAAGTCGAAGTTCGAGCAAATTAACACCAAATTCGTTTACCTTTCCACCATGTTCACGGATTTCCTTTATTGAAAATCAACATAAAAATAACTTTACATTACATATACTTGAATAATCAACACAATTTATGTCCTAAAATTTATACGTATACTTATAATCTATGAAGAACGATAAGCTTTCAAAGTGTACCAAAATTTCCAATCAAATGATAAATTCTTACATTAAAAATGCAATCGGGGACACTTTTCCAGAAATCTTACTGATAATGAGTTTTTCCTTAGTACATGTTGTATGAGGAGATAATATTATATTTTTATTACCGCTCCGGGAGAATACTAAAACACAATTTCCAAATGATTAAGTACACAACAAATGGGAATTTCCCTTAGTATTTCTCACCATCTGCTCACCGATTTGCCAATTTGAGGTTCACACAGTTTTAGTGATCTAGTGATGTCAATTATCAAACAGACATAACTTATTTATTCCTTGTCCGATTTCTGTCAAACTTTATCCGTTCTGTTTTCTGTTATTTTCTCCTTTTGTCCAAAATTAGTCGAAGATTCCGCGTTCGGCTCCTTTTCAACTATTGTACGTGCCAGGAGTATTGAGAATTGCAAAATCAGTCTTTCAACTTCTCATTTTCCCTTTATTACCATTTTCACCATTAATAATGAGGATAATGAATAATGCTAACAATAATGACAAAAATAGCAATGTTGATAAATGATATGTTGTCCCCCTATCTCCGTTTGCCTGAAATGAGTGGGCCAAATCAGGTTACAAAATGAACTGGAAATAAAAGAATATGTAATTGCAGTGTGTGTTACTTACTAATGTGATCTATCACCATGATTGGCGCAATACTTATTTCAATAGACAGGTATGAACAAATGTAAATACCATCACGAGCGATTTTTCATTTTATTTTTTTAAACCGTGCAAGGAACTTTACCTTCCATGAAATACAGCAAGAAATGATTGATAAAATAATTTAAAGTTTTTTTGATGATTACTATATATTTTTTTTAAATCATCACATTATTTTTACCAAAAAGCACTCTTTGGTGCTCACACTCCTAAAACTTGGTGTGGATTTCACTTTCCGTATCTATTTCATTTTTGTTTCGTCGATTTATTATAAATAAAAGTCAAATAGGAAATAACTGTGACATGTGCGTCATTAAAAACCGGTTCATCATTATTCATTAAACCCTATTTCACCCATGAGAAAATGCTATTTAGAGAAGTCGTGAATTCCATCAAATTTGACGGTGCCTCAAAAAAAAAGTATCGACCGTGAAAAGAAATTAAAAGGGCCGGAAATTTTCCTTTTACCTTGGCAATAAACCACAAACATTGGGGACGTTTGAAATAATGTGTTAAAAACTACCGTTTTGCGCTCAATTCATTTTCTTCATTTTCATGGTTTAGCGCTTCGAAGGGTAATGATATTTCATCACGTCTCGTGGGCAATTTATTTTTTGTTTTGAAGTGTGGTTCATTCGTGTCCAGCAAAGTGGTTATCTTAATTACCTCTGTCTGGGGACTTTCGAGCCTATGGGTTAAGGTGTGAGTAAACCATTTATTATAGGGTTTGGGGGAAAGGGTTAGGACCCCCCCCCCCCCCTATAAAAACGGAAAAGAAAACGAACTAATCATGGTTGATCGACACTGATATGTAGTTAATATTAGCACGGGGATTGATTGTTATTCGTACAATGAATTAAATATGTTCACCGTATATACCAGATGTATGAGTAGCCCGTATGCCTAATGAAAAGCGAATAAAATTTGACCCCGATTCATGATTTCACCCCCCCCCCCCATACAGAAAAAAACATCAATAAGAGCAACAAAATGAATAGGTCCATTTAATGAGTAACATAATTTGCGGTAGTTGTGGTCAGATAATAGTTTTTAGTTTAGCTGTTCCTCTCTGTCCTAGGTGTTTGTGGCTACTAATAGTTTTCTGGTCTATACGCTGTGTCGTGGGATATTGTGGTGTTTGTTAATGGAGTAAAAAAAACCCATCAACATCATCATCGTCGTCGTGATTATTATCATCATCACCATAGTCGTCATCATCATCACCATTGCCTTTATTTTCTTCCGCAGGTTGTTGTGAGCTCTAGAATATATTACCCCACCTGAACACCTCACTGATACCACCACCACACCACCATCGCAACCGTATCGTGCATGCAGTGGTGATGTTGGCAATTGTGGTTTTGGTAGAGGTGGTGGCACTACAAAGGTTGTTTAGCTCATGGGGAAGAGGATGATGATGACGAAGATGTTGAAGATGTTGCTGATGATGTTGTTGGAGAGGTCGTAGTGGTGGTGGGGATGGTGGTGATGGTGGAAGTGGTGATGGTGGTAGTGGTGGTGGTGGTGACTGCATGTGATGACTGGCATGAATGTTTTGACATGACGTGAGGGAGCTTTTGTTGATAGACTGAAATTCGGTAACAATTGGACGAACCTTATAAAACAAAATATACGCGTATACATGTTGTAATATCAAGGGCGCGGCACATCGCTTATGGGTTTATACATGGTACCATTTTTAAGCTATTGTCTTGTTCCAGAAATGAAAGTTGTTTGTCTTAAGGTACGCTTGATGAATATCATAATTGAATTAACGTCGTACAATTTACCGCCCTGTAACGAAAAATCCCCTTCTCCCGGCCCCCTCCCGTCTGCTCATTGTTGGTACCGAAAGGACAAATTAGGTAATGTAATGTTAGGAGAATGTACTTCAAGGTTAATCTTAATTTATAGAAAATAAATTTACGCTCAGAGTGGGTATTCAAAATATCATACGTGTCTTATCAGGGTGTTTCGAACGGAGCCCTTCAGGTGCTTTGGGAAAACACGCACATTAAACATTAAAATTGGGATTAACAATCCTTCAACGGATTTTTCATTGCTGTAGTAGTAGGTGTAGTAGTAGTAGTAGTAGCACTAGTAGTAGTAGAAGTGGTAATTGTTGTTGTTGTTGTTGATGTTATTCTTGATGCTGTTGTTGCTTTTCCATCAAGGGCCCACACTATGGGATAACGCAAAGAAACTACAGGTTTTTTTGGGAGTGGATATGACCAGGACTTTCTGCAGTAGCTCTTCTACCTTATTATCTTTTTTTTTTTCAATTAATAATCAAACTAACTCCTTTTTGAAGTATGATAAGTATGAAACCCCCAGCCAATCACAATGCATATTTAATAATAGTTCCTTGCGATGCCAATTAATTTAGCGATTAGTAATAGATCAGTGGGCAACTGTAATGCTTGTTTGAGGATTGCCAGTCATGGAAGAATATTAATTTCACGAGAGCTTTAGCTACCTAGTCCCTAGAAAAAGTGGCAGACATTTTTTACAAAAGGAATTAATCAGGTGAAATTCTTCTAGAGCAAGCCAGCAATTACCTTATTGAATCTGCTAATTTTGAGCCCATGAAAGGAATTCGTAATTAATTAGATGGTAATTGTTTTGTCATTGATTCTCTAGCATACGGTGTTTATTTCGAAAGGAAATGAGATTAATTAGGGCACTGACGATCGTATGAAGAGCCAAGAGGTGGACAAAACATTGATTGAATGGATATCAACAGCACAATAAAAGAGAAAACTCATTTCAACGGTGGTGATATCAACAGTAATGATAATTATCATGATTATGATGAGATAAAAAAGCAAGTCCACACCTAGTTTCCAAGAATGTATAAAGCATTTCCATTTATTTGAATGTAGGATAAAAGAGCACTGTTAATTGAATGCCTTGCTCACGGGTATAGGTGCCTTGACCGGGGATCGAACCTCGGACTTTCAAAATGTCTAGTCGGCGCCTTAGATCACTCGGCCACGGCACCATTGAGATGAAGGCTATAGTTATTTTGATGAATATCGCGATTACGATGGCTATGATGGTGACGGCCAGTGGTGATGGCGATGGTGACGTCGATGCTGATACTGGCAAGTTTGGTGGCGATTGCAATATTTTTACGATGATGATTTCGATGATCATAATAAAGAGAGAAAGGATTGGGTTGTCTATGACACTAATGAATACGATATTACTATGAACAAATTGATGAGAACTGTCTTAATTTTCACCAAGAATTCGTACTTAAAGCGATTCTCAAGGCTAACAATTTGGACGACTACATAAAAAAAAATCAACGAATTAACCTCAATCAGACTAAGAAAAGCTTCTTTGCCTCTTAAGACTGATCTAAAATTTTTACATTTCTGTGTTAAAACGATGCATGATGTCATCATGAATATGAGATGAATGTCACGTGCGCCATGTTCCTTTCCTGTAATTTGATTGAATTCAATCATGCATTTTTACTTTTGGTTTAATATTGGAATTGTTGCGTCGTACAATTAGACGAAAATTTGAAAGTGTGTAGATAATATCTTCAGCTCGCAATTGCGTAATCAAACTCACCGTTATGATTATACGCATAAACATAGATATTTCGCCTTAAAATGCCCGACTTGGAATGCCATTACTTCCTTTCATTCCCATCGACATCTAAGGCCTTGATTTTTCACTGTCTTGTTTGTTTACTGTATAACTGAATAACCAAATTGGGATATAATTCCTTTAAAAAATATATCACTGCCATACTATGATTCTTACTTTATTGAAGAAGACCGTCCCAAAGAGAAATACCCGCGGCACTCCTTCGAGCGCCTCATGGAAGCCCATCATCGCTTACCATATCGTGTTTATGTAAGCTGGGCGCCCCACGACCAGTTCCAAAACCTAAATGGTGTACTAGGGATTAAAAGTGGGAAATAAATTACATGCGACGATGACGACAAAGATGAAGACGACGGCAAAAGAGATAACGATAATGACTATAATTAATTTAAGTATCACCCCCCCCCCCTCCTCGTCCCCCAATGAGCAGTTGACATAGTAGAAGACTCATTGTAATATGCATCCGTTAATTGAGTTTCATAATTCCATTTGATAGGAAGCCAATTCCTTCATTTGTCTTTAGCTGCTTATACCGCTAAATAATAACCATATCAGTTGCCTAAAACCATGAAAACTTTGAGTTATGTATCACTTACCGGTCATTATTTCGTCAGGTTCGTCAACATAATCAGGAGATATGGATAATTACTCGCTCGACATGGATGTGTCCTTGTCTTTTTACGATTTAATCACGATTCTGTTTGCTTACTGCTGATCGGGTGTGCTGCATGTGCGTGAAATAGAAAACAGGCGGAGATTAAATTCCCATCTTGCTAATGAGGAAATTAAAAATTGATGTTGGAATTAGAACGCACCAATTAACAGAAATAATCGAACGTCCCTTTAGATGGTCTACACTCGGTGATTTTCAGTGAGTTCTTTGGGTCTTTTTCCCCTTGACAAGAAACATGGTCAATAACCATGATGACTGTTAGCTAATCAATGAGCAATTCGTCTCGTATTTTATTATTCATCACCCATAATCTCAATATAGTATATTTATTTGATTAAGTAAGTTTTTGTTCAAGTAAATATAAATTCTAATTTCTCACCTGTTTATTATACACGTGGGTAATTTTAGAAAGTGAGCATGTAATCTTATGATAATATATAATTGAACATAAGAACTACATCCCTTATACTCTTTGGGTAGGATACGGTGGAATAATGGACCAGTTGACGTTTCAGAGATCTCCCCCCCCCCCCCCCATCCCAAAAGTGGGAAGAGCTAGATCAGCCCCTGCATCCCTGTTCAGGTCCGAATATAAAGAATCATATCGCGCTTCGCGCTCACATTATTTTATTAGTGACACACAAAGACTCCTTAACAAAGGCTTTCTTTCGTGCTCGCATAAATTACGGCAATACGCTTCCTGTTCATTATTATGCAAATAGTTTGAGGCTTATCAGCCATTCGGGTAGATCTCCAAAATTGTCAGCTAGAGCTTTTGGCTTATTTTGTTTAGTGAGATACGTTTTTCCTATATACACATTATTGATTAAAACGTTCTTTTTTTTTCGGATCAGTATATTTATCTCGCACTTCACGCTCGCATTATTTTGTTTAGTTAAAGAAATAAATCCAAAATTTTGAGCACCAAAATCATCCCCCTCGACATTTTTTTAAGCAATAAATCTGTAACGCAAAAAGCTGGCACCGCGTATAGTTTAACACTTTTTCTTTCGAGTCTCGCGCAAATTTTGGGACCAAATTGGCGACACCCAGGTACGCAGTTCTTAAAACCATGCAACATTTCATAAATAAATCTACATGTCAGATTCAAAATTGCTCAAAAATAACAAATTCATGTACTTGTCCAATGTTTGTCTTTTTAGCCAAAATTCAAGAATGTATAATAATTTCTCCTTTAGTGATCAAAATCAATTAATGTTGTCTTCCTTGTGATCAGAATAGAGTCGTCGATGATTTCCATCGAAAAAATAAGAAAAACAAAAGGTGAAAAAACAAGGAAATACATAAGGAATAAAAAATAAGATATTTAAAAAAAATGTCATATCGTTTTTTTTTTTTTTTTTTTTTTTAAGTATATATAGTTACTCAGAATCCTGCAAAGAATCTGTAAATATAAAAATAAGCAGTTTGAGGACGTATTTAGTTAATTAGAGCAAATCTTTTATTCAAAATCGGGATCTCGGGTGGGGTGTAATCTGTCTGCTCCCCCTCCAAATATGATAGCAAAAAAAAAGCCCGAATTCAGGCGTAAATACCAACAGCTCGCGCGCATCATTTGATTAGTAAGACATGTCTCCTGTTGCTGAATTTACACCACTAGTCCTTAAAATCATCCTTTTTCAGGAAAATTGTAAAAATAAATACATCTTCATATTAGCGAGATTCTATAACAAATGCAGACAACGGGAAATGCTTTAATGCAAATTCCAATCTTTCCCATTCATTACTTTTTCCATCACTATGTTCTTCATGTCTATTTTCTTCCTTTCTCTCTTTCTGATTCAATATCCTTATGGTCAGGGGTGTGGAATTCTTTTACGATACAGGTGGGTTTTTTTTCGTAGGAGTGATAAAGGCCATTGGTTCCTTAAATCCGTGGGGAAATACGTGTACCATCAGTCTTGCGCTCGGCAGCCCTGTTTCAGTCCTGTTTTTGATGCATGTTATTATTTCGTAATCTATTTTCCCGGGTCTATTTTATCTTTAATTAGAATTCTATATTCATATTTCCCTTGACAGACCGACTTTTCTTTTCTATTATGGCACGCATGATATACGATGAAGATATCCTACTTCAGTCATTATCTATTATTTCATTTTGCTCTACATACATTTCGGTGTTTTCCTCATGTTTATATCAGTTACCTCTTCATCTTCCTCTTCACCTAGTTCTGATCTGTGACAGCTCTCGCTCATCACACTCATGACAAACACTACCCATGATCCTTTGCGTCGTTATTGTATGTCTCCCTCAAGAGTCAATGTCGCGAATCCCCTCAAAATTGAATGAGAACAAGCTGCTTAGGGACTCAGAAATTGAAATGTTTGCTCCAGTTTCTGTCTCCCTTTCCCGCCTCTTTTCTCGTCCTTGTGTTTCCTTTTGCATGGATGGAGCGCATCTCTCGGGAATCCTGCCCTGTTCCGCCCCTCAAGAAGTCGGTGGTCAGAATATAGAAACCAGCCAGGAATAAACATAATACAAGCTTTTACCTGTCTCGGGCATGGCAATTACACTAATTGCTGCACGAATTGTGTCTCTCTTACTTCTGCAACCTTCAAAATCAGATGCTCGCGTATTCTTCGTTTCTTTCCGTCTCCTTTACTGTCACGGCACAAAAACAATAATGTCACGTTCTTAGCTTGCTTTCCACCCGCATGCTTCTGCCAGGCCATTACAATTTAGAAGAGAAAAGAAGGAAAGGTAACTTGAACGAGATATCGGTTATTGTAATTCGATCTGATCGGATTAAACTCCTCTCCTTCCCCCTTTGTGTGTATGTCAAATTTGTTCTAATCCGGTAATTGAAGATGAAATGAAAATTCCGCCAAATTATATCGTCAATGCCTGAGTCAAAGCACACAAATTTTTTTCTACCATCATTTGAAAAGGACTAAACAATATTTCGATCTTTCAGTGATTTTTTCAGCTTCAGAAACGATCAAAAGGCAAGATGAGTTTCAATGTCTAAATTTCAAAATCTATCGTCCCTTTTCAGGCAAAAAATAAAATCCTCCCAAGTAAAAAAAAAAAATAACGGTTTTTTTCTTTTTCATTTCTTCTTCAATCTGATAACCTTATACAAAGACATAAATGTCCATGAACTTCACCAAAAAAGGGTTGCATTCAGTTCTGCCACCCGCTTCAACTGAAAGGATGGTTTGAAATTAGAAAAATCATGATGTTAAAATCTGCTCACTGAAATTTAGAAGGGGTTTTGTGATTTCACTGTATCTAACATGACAACATTCTATTACTTATTTGAAAATAATTTTCTCTTTATAATTGTCGTGAATATTTTCTTCATCCCATTGTTATTAATATGATCCTCGGGATATGGAGCTCCTCTAATAAAAAAATCGGTATTTTTTCTGCCTGTGTGTAAACTTTTTAAAATTATTATCAGATGTAAACGCCTTCTTATGTTCAAGATTTGAAGGCCTCTATACATGTATATATCTATAATATTTATGATTTCAAATGATTACAATTTTTTTTTAATATCACCTTTATTCAAAACAAAACAAAGGGAAGTTACAAACATTGAAAATAAGTCCAGGTTACTCGTTTTTTTTAGGACGAAGTACAAGACTAATAAAAGAATTACAGATACACAATATATATATCATATCACAATCAAATTTACATAAAACGATTATGCATTGGTGATTGCAGAAAAGAAAATTGAAATAGATCAAGCACACACCCTTACAACTGAAATGAAGAGAGGACAGAGGGGAGATAGAAAGAGTGAACTTGATGAAGAGAGATAGGAGGAAGAAAAGTGTGATTAGCGAAAAGAAGGGGGAAAACAGGATAAAAGGAGAAGACAGAGAAGGAGAGAGAAGAAAAAGAGGAATAAGAAGAAGTAAGGGAGTGCAATACAAAGTTTTGTGAATGAGATATTGCATTATTGGCATATAATTTACTTCTTTATAAAAATCATCTACCTACTTATACATCCAAAAGACTAGATGAGCTAACAAGATAGCATGGACATGATGGAGTATTCTACATGGATGAGAAGGGGAAAGGTGAAGATAGGGAAATAGTAGAGGGAGAGAGAGAGAGGAGGAGAAAGAGAGGAAGAGAGAGATAAAAAGAGGAATGAGAGAAAGAGGGGTGGAAGAGTGGAAAGGTGGGTGAAAGGAGAGAGAAGAAGCCTTCCCGTACATGTCGTGACTTCTCAATCTAAACGAGTCATATCTGTCCATTGCGGCTCTTCCCTATAGCATTGAAGATGACATATGACCCCACAAGAGCTAGTTTGCTTATCTTACGAATGGTGTCCTTACATAATTATACTCTACTATTTACAAGACGAAAAATCTTCTTAATCTTCTTTAATCGCTTGGTTTTGGTTTAGAATTGAAAATGCACTTATGTTAAACTGAAAAAGGCCATGTGTTTCTTTTTTGTTCAAACTTAATTCAAATTCGTTTTTTGTTACTATAATGTATTCGATAATGGAAAAGGGTGTTTTCGAAAATTTGAAAACCTATTGTCAAAAAGAAACATTAAAACGATGAAACTTGCCTTGCGAAAATATAACGTGACGCGAACATGCTCTTCACTACCCCTCTCTCCATCTCTTTCCCTCTCAATTTTGTATATGCTCACTCTGAACACAACATGAAAGAGAAAAGGATGTAGGTCTACCCTTTGCAAAACAAAGTTAGCGCCCAAGTGGGATAAAAGAAATATGACAATCGCTCGCAACTCGGTATTTAAGTGAAACCTTTGACAACTGTGTCCGACAACATTAATTTCATTCGAATATGACTGAATGCGGAGGTCAATTCAAAAGCTATCTTTTTCGCAACTTCATGATCTTTGTACCATCTTGTTTTCTTTTCATTTACCATCCATTTTCATACTTAGCCACCATGAAGACCATAACCTAAAGAAAAGAAGGAGGAAAAAACTCAAGCGAGATATGAAAGTGGGGTATAGGTAGATGCGTCGTCGAGTATTGGGGGGAAAGCAATTTCATAAGTGGATTGGAGGGCTGGAGTTATGCTACATGATCGACTTTTAACCATAAGTCACCCTCCCCAGTTTCTGGTTGCAATACAAATCCTAATTGTGGGGATAATTACAACTGTAATTGAATTTGCCGGCCCGCTCTCTGATTCGGGTGATGGCTTGATACAAAAGAGCGGGCGGAAATAGGAGAAGATAAATTCCCGCGAGTTCTTTTTTTTTTCCTGATCCTAATGTCTTCTGCATTCCCCGACTCTTCTCTCTCAACATCTCCCTCTATAAGTATCTCTCTCTCTCCCACTACATTTTTCCAATTTGTTCTCTCTATCCCTCCCTCCCTCTCTCCTCTATCTGTGTCTCTCTCTTCTTCTTCCTCATCTTCTTCTTCTTCTTCGCCATTTCTCCATCTTCTCTCCCGATATCCCATCCAGTATTACAAGCTCTTTTCTTCTCCTTCTGCCGAAGTAGAAGAGAAAAGCTGCAAAACAATGTCACTAGAGGCACGCGCGTCACAAATTCATTTAAACTTGCATTAAACTGATATGTGCTGGTTGTGTGAGGATTGTAGATTGTATTTTAAGTGGATTAGATTGAAATGACATTGTCGCTTTTAGTTTGATATGCGTTCGGGGACCATTCATGGACTTTTGTCGTCTTTTCCGATGACACACATGACCGACTCTAATTGTATTGAACAGAAAAGGAGACGGGGGAAATCTTGCGAGCGTATTAGATTATTGTATTTGCAAATCATCCACGGCTTGAAGTAACACGACACTACAATGCACGAAGCCTACCAACAATGATTCGCTTGCTAATACATATTTTTTCTTTTTTTTTCTTGTTTCTTTTTTGTGTGTGTATTTCTATGTTTCTTGCTCTAATAGCTCCACGACCCGCATACCCTCTCCCCCTCATTTTTTCTCTTCCATAATTGATGAATGTTTCTTCTTTGCTAAATAAAACTTTGTAAATGAAGAAGACGAAGGTGAAGGAAAAAATAAGAAGAAGACGAAGAGGAGGAGGAGGAGGAATAATGCGAAGGAGGAGGAGGTATAGACGAAAAATGAATGAATAAAAAACCAACAATTTAATATGCAATTTCATATACTAACAGTTCTCTAAATTAAATACATGACTTCTCTGTCATCTCTAGTATTTAATTTATTACGTTACCAAATTAAATCGGACTTACGTAACTGTTCTACGCCAATCAAAATCATTCATTTCCGAATATATGAATCCAGTGGGTTCTATGAATATGATTATTTGCGTCCGGGAACCGACCTATATTGACCTTAGTAAAGGTCGATAATCATGATAACTGCAAGCATATAACTGCTATTATTAATCAAACTTTCCTCATTCAAACGCATTAAGTCTCATTCAGATATTTTCCGAGAGGCTGTTTGTAATTTGTAAGGATTATCTCAGGGAGATGCTGAAAGAAGTCATGTCATATAAGCAGTCAACTTTAGCACCATGGCTTGAAATAAGCCTGGGAAACGAGAAATGGCATTACAAAGAAAGAGAAAAGACGGCATATAGACCAATACATTCTTTACTCGCCTTGTATGCCACACATAACAATGAAAGGAGATATGTATTCATTTATTAATAACACTCAAATGCTCAATTATATCTCTTGGAGCTGAAGATATAGAGAGCGGTTGCTTTTAATGAATTTTCTCACGTGTTGGTGCGTTTGGTATGCATCTTTGTGAGAAACCATTTTAATGAGATATTTAAGAGGAATTTTGTCTCACTGACGAACTGGGCGAAGTCATAGTCATTTCTGGAATGAGTTGCAGGCGACACGAAGCTAGCTTATCAATAATTAAGACCATGGAGGGGATGGAGGTGGTGACGATAGGGTGGGGGTGGTGGTGGTGGTGGTGACGATGGGGTGGTGGTGGTGTTGACGGTGGTTGAAGTGGTGGTGATATGGTGGTGATGGTGGTGGGGTTGGGTACAGCCTGGTCTCAAGTGATGAGATGGACGCATGATGTAATTAATGGTAATTTAATAATAATAATAATAATATTTAATCATAACAATAATGATAACAACAATAGTAATAATAATTATAATAATGATGATGATCATGGTAATAATGATGTTAATAGTAATGATAATAATAACATAATGATAATAACAATAATGATAATAGTAATAATAATAACAATAATAACAAAAAATAATAGTAATAATAATGATAATAATCAATTCTTGTATACATCACGTTATCATCTAAGGTCTCCATGCGCTTCTGAGGAACTTTGGTTAACTTGTATCTCGTTTGATAGCGTGAATAAAGAGAAATCAGCTATGCTTTTAAAGTGCATTTCTGCATGAAAATTGTAAGTCTTTTTTGCACGTAAGAGTGCACGTACAGTATGCATGTACATATACAGGGAAAAATATGTACTAACTTCATGTCTTTTGAGCTATGAGTAGAAATTATACATATATATATATATATATATATATATATAGGTTTTCACCACACATTGTCATATGCAGGTGTTTAACCCTCCATCAGTCAGAAAGAATAATGAATCCTCCTAGAACTTAGAAGGAGACAAAAAGAACATAAAAAACAAAACACACATTCATGGCAACGAGCTACTACGGCGATTGAAGAGTCATTATTATTCATCACTCGAATCAGTTAGATATGATGATACGCATTATCTGCGATGAGAAAGATCTCCATCTATGGTCTGACTATCACCATCAATCATCAATACAAATGATCATGATGACGATAGTAAACAGAGTTTTTACACGTCATGAATAACAAATTTTCCACCAGTATAATGCCAACCGTTGGCATTTTTGTTCTTGGTTGTCTTGAGTTTGTGTTGTTTTTGCTGGGTTTTTCGTTCTTCTTGTTTCAGCTGTTCCCTTTTTTGGCCGTATTTTTCTATGGATTGTTTATGTTTTGCATGATTTTTTTTAATGTATTAACTTTTTTGGTATGTGGGTTTAATCTTTGGATTACGCGCGCGCACGCATGCGTGTATGCGAGTGTGGGTGCCAATTACTGTTCAATCTTAATGCAAATTTACATCATACATACAAATGTTTTAACTGTGTCATTTTCATTTGATATGGCTATTCAGTCTCTAGTCTGGTTAGTTGAAGTAAAAAAAAGTCACTGAGGGTGGGGTATATTTATTGGACGATATGGTCATTCGAATGTGTCGTCCTAACTTAAATCTGTTCTCCCCTTTCATAAAAATGGCTTTTGGTCTTTTGGCTTCCTTTTGGAAAAAAAAATATTTAAAAGACATCTTACATTATGGAGATGAGAAGGAAGAAAACTTGCAGTAAAAAGAGCAAAATCAATCCGCATCTACAAAAGTAGAAAGATTTTTTTTTTTATTGTATGAATATGAACAGGTATGTCGATCTATAGTTACTATTATTATTATTATTATTATCATCATCATTATTATTTATTATTATTGTTTTTCATTTATTTATTTATTTGTCAAGATGAAAATTACACGAAGAATACGCGTACAATTCAAGTATCAAAGAATGAACAATAGGAGTAGATTTTAGTTATATACTATATTCTAAATTGCTTTTAAGAAAATGATTGAAAAGTAGCCCTCCCCATATATCCCCCCCCCCCCGCCTTTCCCATTCATATCGATCCTCGAATCCTGTACTGCTGGTAGCCATTGCCGCTCGCAGCAGGGAGGGGGGGCAGGCCCAAGCATTTTGAAAACTTATATTTTTTACTGAAAATCTTAATAAACTTAACCAAACTTGTAAAGGAGATCCTTCAATTTCACTTTAGAAAATACAAAAGCGCCCCTATGACATCCGCGATCGCTTCTCCCCCTCGTTTTCGAGTGTCTTCTGAAATTTTCCTAGAAGATTCCCCCCCCCCCCGGAAAAAAAAATCTTCGTACGGCCATGCTGGTAGCCGAGAAAAACCTCATAGAATTAATCATTGTCAAACCACCACCGCAATACTGTCAGTGGGAGCAGGATTAATATATGGTTTTCGGCTACATCAAAATTTAATAACCAACTTCTTTTATTTCATAATAAGTCACAATTCTGGCGCGAAAGAGGGCGCTCGGGTCACGCCTTGATAAGACTCTCTTCGGTCATAATTCATGTTACCACTTACCACTAAGGGGGTAATAAGTCGGTCAGTGTTTGCAAAATAGCAGGATATGTGTACTTAAGACGATGTCTCGTAGAGTTTTTTATGCAAAGCCCTTATCGAAAGGTGATCTAAAAGCCGATAAATAATGTATTATTCTTCGAAGAATATGCAGAAGGGCTGAATGAGAAGATGATATGATGGAAGAAGATGGAGAGAAGATAACCACCAATTTCCCCCCTACGATTTCTTAAATAAAACAATATGTCCCTAATACATTTGATATCAAAACCATCGAATTTGTTAGCCCCGTATTGTTACTCTGTTGTTATGTACCGTTTGATGCACATTTTAGATGATTATATACACGCAGATAATAAATAAAAACCATTACTAGTTGGCAAATGATTATTACAAATAATTACAATGTCCTAAATGTCGTATATTTGGTTATGAACAAACATAGCCGTCTATCGATTTAACTACTGTATAATCATTATATTAAACAATTAAACATTATAATCCAAGACTTCAGTGTATTAACAGGGGGGTTGATGTCGAAATACTTCAACCGAAATGCATTTTCATATTGGCTAACTGGTCACCCGGGAATGAGACTGTTCGCGCCCATAAGCGGCGGGCGAGCTACACGTCCAGGTACTGGCATCCAGAAGCAGCGGTTTTATAGCTCGCTAAACACATTATACTTGCATCCAATACCAATCATAATACCGTAATTAGACATGATCTTTATGGATTATATCAGCCATCATTGAAATTGAGAAAGGCGTAAAATTATTCTGAGCGACTAAACTTTGCATCTCTTGATCATGTTTCATTTAATTATTTTGCAATTAGGTAATTTGCTAACTATGATATAGATTAATCTATTTCGTCATAAGAAGGTTTGTTTGTCTGAATGGATTTTCAAGCCATTTCCAATAATCTTTATGGAAATTCATTGGACACTAAACATGAATTTTTAAAAAATCAAATAACACGATAAACGAATCCTCTGCTAATGGGATAGAACATTGTCATTCGTGCTTTTCTCCGAGTTTCTATTATAATACTGATAGTGAGATTGATGATAATTATACACTAATGATTATAAAGATAATGATTATGAAGATAAAGATAGTGGTAAATCATGAAGATAACAATAATGATGATAAGGATAACTATGATGATGATAATGACGACGATGATGATGATGGTGGTGGTGGTGGTGGTGGTGTTGGTGGTGGTGGTGTTGGTGGTGGTGGTGGAGGTGGTGGTGATGATGACAATAATGATGGTGATGATGATCATGATGATGATCATGGTAATGATGAAAGTGATGATGATGATGATGATGATGAAGATGATGATGATGATGATGATGATGATGATGACGATGATGGTGCTAATGATGATGATGATGATGATGCTAATGATGATGATATTCATGATTCAAATGATTGTAATTAAAATAATTATTGAAAGGAAGAAATAGGGATTGTGAAGCGCATTATATTCATCGATAATGATTCTTTATGCATGTTGAGAAGTGAACATTGCTATATACATGAAATACTGCATGCAAGTAATAAATCAAACCTACATTATTTCATACACAAATCTAAATACTAGCATAACTGCATACAAACGGTAACATAGATTAAACAGCCATTAGACCTATACCATAATATTATTTTCATTTTTCATAGACGTATTTTATTACAAATTTTCTCGGTGATTTTCTCACCAAAAGTGCAATCCAGATTATTTCATTTCCTTTTCGAAAAAAATTAAAACATTTGGTTTCAAAATTACATATATTAAAATGTCGTTTCAGAAAAATATGTCAGTACTTAATGAAATAATTATAATAATGTCTGAGCTTGTTTATCAAAATATTGCAAAAAAAGGCAATTTGTTTAAAAAGGTTATGCTTATAAAAGGTGTTTTTAAAAACTTCCCTTAAAATGAACAATTTAATAAAGTTTAATTCCCGTGGGCATGAGGAAAATCAAGTTAAGAGATGCATGATCTACCGTAGATGGCGACATAGTGGCAGGACCTGCAAGGATTCAAGTCAGGGTTCAAATACAAGTTGGTGTGTTATGTGACCAGTTACCCCAAAACCAACAATAAATCGCCTAAAATAAATGTTAAGTTTACCCTGAGCTTAAAAAGGCACATCCGATGCTTTAAAATGATGTATGACTTTTCACAATTGATCAACAGGAACCTACTCAAGTACTTCATTTAATGCAGAAGAAAATCGCCAGGGAGCGTTAAGAAATGGAAGAAAATGAGGATTGAAGTTGGGAGTTTACTCCAGAATGAGATTTACACTCTGTGCAATCTCAGTCAAACATTCAAGCAGTCCGCAAAAAACGGTGTCTTTTATTCAAAATTTAAAACTTTTAATTTTGACAGTATGAAGAAGGATTGTTGTTTAAGATTAGCTATATTGGCATAGAGAACATTCCCTGGCGATATATTGTTGCTTTGGGGGTGGTTGGTCACAATTGTAAATTTTCATTTTCTTAAGCGCTTCGTATCACTGAGCTTTTTCCAATGACCAATGACAAAAATCGATTTAAAAATAAAACAAAGAGAGAGAGAGAGAGAGATGGGAGGGGCATTCATTTTGTCCCGCTTACATGACTTAATTTATTGGATAGTATAAGTCGCCAAATGACCAAACTTGAAAAGCAGTTGTAATACAACTTATATACCGTAGTCAAGGTAGCTGTAGGATTAATTGTCTCCCACTCTCACTGCGCAGAATCGAAATCAAGAAAATGGCATAAATGCCCTTATATAGCGCCCCTTCACAAAAACGTTGCTTACTTACTAGCGAAAATACCTTCTTAGAGTCCAGGTAAGACATTTACTGTAGTGACCTAAAATGTGAATAGTAATCAAAGAACTGATGACAACATGAAGACATCAAATTGTTGCCTTCTCATTGTCTTATTTTTGTTATGAAAGTAATCAAATTAAATGAAACTTGGGGCCACAGAACCCCCCCCCCGAAAAAAAGGGAAATGAAAGTAAAAGTGAAGAAAGGTGACATTATTTTTCTTAACATTCTATAAAAACATACCCCGAAATTCGATTTTGGAATTGAAAAGGTCAAAACTTTAGCACCTTTGATTTGCTCGCACGCAACTTTATAGACATTTTGCCCCGTGTCCGTGTCTGTTCCCCTCCTTCCCCCTTCCCCATTTCGCTACTGTCTATCAACGATTGTTAAAAGTGGTTAATGTCAGTCTGATGAAGAAAGAGTATAATGATTAATGGGAACTGCACACGATGTCATCAATAGTCTTTAAAATGTTTCAGTACAAATGAAATATTAAAATCAACCTAAAAAACAAATTGTAATAATTATACTGGCAATTTTCTCGTGATAAACATTCTCTCTATACGAACTTGATTCATGCTTACAATTTGGTAGCAGAGGTGGTTGATTAAAGCAGCAAGCTACATTAGCGTTTAAGGATCCCCCCCCACACACACACACACTCACCCTCTTATACACACACCTTCTTCAAGAATCATATGAGCCTATTTTTACATAGGTACAGTCAATTTCAACAGATTTATGACTTTGTTATTGTTAATATTAACACCCCCGTGACTTTGGACAAAGCGTTTAATTGCTATTATCCACTGAGGGCATATCACGCTGATTATGTTTGGCCCGTAAATTTCATTTGTCTCAACCGGGACCGGTATCAATTCGTTCAAATGCACCCAGGGGACATGCCCCATACCCAAGAGTTAACACAGCGTAATTTATAACGCACCGTGTGTTCGCTCCGATCTACTGCGCATGAGCGGACGCGTCGCTTCAACAGATAGTAAAGTAGCGTTCGCGCACGGACGAGCACCGGTAGCTTCAACCCGAAGCTTTTTCATTTATTTTTTCATTAACCCTAAACCAATAAGCCTGTCAGTGGTACGATGTAGCTCTTCGCTCATCACCAGAAGATAGTATTTACCAAAGTCAACCAGGCGAGGAAAACCCACAGTGGTATCGGATAACCGCCATGTGTAGAAAGATGAGGGAAGATAAGACTATCAAGGGAAGATATTAAGAAAGCGAGGTTGGAAAAACCAATAAGGAAGCCATGACGGCGTATCGAGTTTACGGCTACTTGCGTACATCAATCGTTCGAATTATTTTCTTAGGAGACATCGCCGGATATTTAATTTGATAATGAGACAGAAAGGACAATTTACTTCTCATAAGTTGGGTAGTTGAGGCCTGAGTGATACTTTTTTCATTAAAAGTCCACCAGATTAATCCTTGGAGACAGGTTTGTTTTAAGCCGGTGTTTCGGGACGGGCGGGTTTCGGAGACGGCTGATGAGGAATCCAGGTGTACTCATTCAGCCATCTTACTTTGTACTTTGTTTAAATTAAAAGAAACCGTTGCATTAATATGTGTATTGACTTTTGATGAATTAAGTTGATATCTTTAATACAGTGCTGATTGACAAATTAAAAGTTCGTAGCTTTTCAAGCGTTCAGAGTGGTAAATAATTGCAGTCTTAGCAACTCGTTTTCTGAAAGGTCATGCGTAGTCTTGATTCTCTTGGGTTTAATATAGGTTCTAAATGAATATGTTATATACATAATTGTGTTTATTTATATGCATTTCATGTTCTACTGAGATCCTGACATTACCGATTCTAATGTGTAGAAATAAAGCAAAACTTTAGATAAATTTATTGACAATATTTGACGCGGTCCGTGATAAATGTCCATGATGATAGCATGATTAAAGTGAAATATTTTTTCTTTAATCTCTTGATTAAGTGATGAGATTAATAATAAAAATGATCAGGTTTGGGATTGACTACTTGAATGCTTTAACGCTTCATCAATCTATTGATGATCCATTTCGTTAATAGAAAGTGGGAATCGTAGATGACTGGAGGAAAACAGTTCTGAAATATACAACAGACTGATTTTTCCCCCGTGATGTTCCGTCGTCGTGTGACTGTCAATGGGGAAGAGGCGGCTAAAGAAATGATGACATACCCCCCAAAGGACACGAAAGAATAATAATGGAGATAATTCTACAAGAGGTAGTAAAAGAGGGAGGATGTGACATGTGTATACTCAATTTGTTATTGACCTTAAAGTAAAATCATAATATGTAGTGTTCGATTCCACGAGCACTCCTTGCACGCATGATGTGAAAAATAATAAAGAATATGGGATCTGCTAATATTGTGAAAGTGAAGAGAAATATTGGTAAGGTGTTTCTTTGCTTCCTTTCATTGTTGCCAATCTGAAATGAAGTTGATTGCCTGTTACAAGCATGACAAAGAGGAGACGCTGCGGTGAGATTACCAGATAAAAGATGACGGAGATTCTATCTGTGATTTTAAGAAAATGGAAATACATTAAATGTTCCATGCATCGATCCAAGATTTGAATCTGAAACTTTTTTGTAGTTTTATTGTCTCGCTCACGTCCACGTCTCATCATTTTCTCAAATTTTAACGTATCCCTGAGCAAACTACGATAAAAGTCCAATTAAGCGATTGATTATACTTTCACACGTACCTGACAATATTACGAATCGTCCTAATTCTATAACGTGTCTTTTACATTAGAGGAGATTATTACCAATTTTGTTGTCTGTTTGCATTATTATATAGAACCTTGTTCATTTTCTTGACGTTTATTTTATGGAGGTGGTAAGTGTAAAATCTGTATTAAAATGGTTCGTGATATTCACTATTATTATAGTCACGTTAGGGGTACTTTCCTGCTTTCTAATATTCAAACGTATTTGCCGGGTTTGATATTAAACAAGCAATCGTGCACTATATGATTCTGCCAAACTTGTTTATCATTCAAAGTTGAAAGATATTAAAGATGACAGCTTATTCTTTGGAAGGTTTTTTTTTATATCTTAGTTGTAGTTAAAGTAGGAGCAATAACAGCAGAATTGTCGATACTTTAATTTTAACAACAGTTACTGTAGGCCTATTCACGATCGTGAAATTACGTGATCGTAAGCCGTGTATTAAAAAAAAAATCCTTCGCCGTGGCCGAGTGGTCTAAAGGCCACCGTACACCTTACGACTGTTCGCGGTCCGATTTTGGAACAAATCGCATTTTGCTAATTTTCTGAAAATGTGAATGAATATATAATTTTATTTGAGGTTGAAATTAATTGAAAGAATACTAATATAACCATTTTGAAAGATTGCAAGCCTTTATTTTGGAGTAAATGCAAATTTAGTTTCAAATCGTATCCAATCGTACGACTGCTATGACGTCATTATGATTAGATATTAAATTTGCTTTTATTCTAAGAAGGATGATAGCATAGTCACAGATTTGAAAATAGGTATTCGTACGATGATTTCGAACATTACACAGTAAGATATTCCATGTCTCAATATTAGCATCAAATTCTACTATACACAGCAAAAACTGTGGTGTAAACTGGTGTACATAGAGGACCACACCAGTTATTTTACACCGGTGTTAAATTGGTGGTGTTAGTTTTACACATATAGGTGTTATTACAACACCTTTGGTTGTTACATTTACACTCTTTGGTGTTATGTTCGATCTCTAGGGTGTAATTTTAACACCTCAGGGTGTGGTCCTCTATTAACACCAACTGGTGTCAGTTTTAACACCGCAGTTTTTACAGTGTAGGTTTTATTCCAAAATCGGGTCGCAGACCAATCGCAAGGTGTGCGGTCGCCTTAAGGCGCATGGCTATACAATGAAAGTCCGGAGTTCGATCCCGGTTGCGGCACCTATGCCCAAGAGCAAGGCATTTAATAGACAATGCATTTTTATCTTGTATTCAAATAAATGGAAATGGTATAGGCATTAATGGTAACTTGGTGTGGACCTGTTTTTATTTTATCATGAACACGAGACTCAGACAACTTCACTACTCTACGATAAACAACAAAATGGAAGTAGAGATAATCTATGTGTCCACACAACACCCACACCCCGTGTTATTATTCTTCTTAAAAAAGAAATAGATTATAATGACGTCATAATTTAGTAAAAACAATAAAAACAATAATATTTACGACCTGAATTTTCACAAACAACTAAATAAAAGTATTTCTACCCTCTCCCATCAGTATCATTACCAGAGAAAGATAATGTTGAATGACATATTTCCGCCCTGTTAATGTAATGACTGCCATACAGATTTCAAACGTTTAATGTCCCGATTTTATTACGAGTAAGCGGAACACTTTTGATATAAATGTCCATTAGAGATCAATTGGAGTGTTAATCTTAGGTGTAATCAACCACATAAGATAAGGTATTGCGTTCTACATTATATGGTAAATTAACTCATTTTGGTGATTGTTGGAAAATTTAAAAATTTGGGACAGTTTTCTCAGTTTTCTAGGTTTATAGGATGTTTAGGGAAAAGATTTTTGCTATGGGAATTTCTGAATTGAGCACGGCATGAAAAAAAAGTAATTTTAATGCATTGTGGCAAGGATTAAAGCACGCAGTCATTCGTATACCGCTCTCGGTCTGTCTCCCTCTCCCCTCTCTCTTTCTCTCTCTCTTCCTCTATATTTTCCATTTGATTCCCTTCTATCCTCATCAACCCCCCCCCCCCACATGTTACCGTCATTAAATTTCATTCATCCAGCTCTCATCGACTGTCTTTAGTTTTGCATTATTTGATATTTATTCTGTTTAGTGCAAGAAAGTAATATTTTTCTTGAATCACATTGATTGATGTGAGACAATTTGGGGTGAATGCGCGTTTGTGTGTGGGTGTGTGTCTGAGGATGGGTGTGTGTGTGCGTATGCGAGTGTGGTGCCGTGGCCGAGTGGTTTAAGGCGCCTGGCTAGACGCATTAAACTGCGAGGTTTGGTTTGATTTGATTTATTTATTTCCACATTCCAATAACAAAAGTATATACAAGTGTAATCATTTTTTTCTTAGCATAACATAACAATAAGCAAATGATATAATTAATAACATATGCATATATACAATCTAACAATCTAATTTAAATATATTTATACCTGATAAATTTCTTTCTGTTTTTTAATTATTAAAACAAATAGCAGAAAAAAATTATATATATACATATATCGACATAATACATTTTGAAATGTGGGAGACCTTCATCTTAAGCTTAGAGCTTGAAATTGATAAAGGCCTCGAAAGGAAAGGGGAAGGGAAATCAGACAACAGTGCAATAATCGGACAAACAGTGCAATTATGGCAGGTTCGTTACCTGCCATTGCAGCTATGCTCTTGAGCAAGGCATTTTATCCAACATTATTTTTTAACATGCGTTTACGTATGTGGTGTGAGGGTGCCTGTCTGTCTATTATGTAATGTATATTATGTTGGATATAATGGCGAGGTAACAAGAATAATCTTATCATAATATAGTAAACTGCTAGAATAAAATCGCTTGCATGTATTAGGAGATCGACAAAATTAGGCATATTTTTATTTTCGATAAACAGCTAATACTAACACATATTAAAATTCTAAGGTTTAGTTATATTCCCTTCTTGACCGAGACATCCCTCTGGAATAAAATCAAACAATATGTGCTTCTATCACGTCACTGATTTGCATCAAAGTAACTTAATGATTAGAAATTTGAATCGTTTCAATAATAAGTGATCCGCAGTGTCACTAAAATTGTAATGCAAAATCCTCCAAATATCAACCTTTTTACTCATGCTTTGGGAAAATCATCTATGAGACCATCTAATTCCCCCATAAGCAAATTTTCAAGATTGTCAAGAAGAAAGGTTTCGCCGCCGCGCGCACACACACAAAAGTGAATTTCAATCCCTTACGACAAAAAGGGATTCGTAAGGACGGATAATACTTTATGTCACAAGGGAAACATTGTACATGAATTAGGTACAACTATACACGCTTTCTATTTTACCCCCATGCATTTTTACGGGGGTAGATTAACGCAAAAAGCAGCCGGCATTGAACGCGGCAAAATTTTCCCGCCGAAGAACCATTTCAGCTCCCGCGAGTACACCATTTCGTATTCACCTAATGGATTCTTCTAATTCCGCGGCTCTATTGTGTGCCTGCCACTTTCCGAGCTGAATATCTCTGACATAGCCTAGAACAGAACTCAGTTTAGATGGAGAGTCGGGAGAAGAAACCTCTAAAGAATGTCTTTCCAACCAACCTCAACAGGATTTTCCCCAAGTTGATCGTGGAGAAATCGAGTCCTAAATCGGATCTGGCATCATTTAATGAAATTAGCGACGTAAATCTCTCCCGTAGCAATAAAATATTAATCAAATTACGGGTCAGGCTATAGAATCCTTCTTTGGTCGCTGTAAGCTCAATGCTATTACCGAATTTTTCACTCGTCTCTCTCCCTCACTCTCGACAATTTCTTCGGGATGAATAGCCAATACCGCGGGCAAGTCAAGCGGCATGGCAAGGTATCTAGGGACTCCTTCTGCGTCGAAATTCAATTTGAATCCTTTAATGCGTAGCTCAAGCAGAAGTGTAAGCGAACTAATTGATATTGGTTCCGAGCAGCAAACTTTGTTGTCTTGTGAACCCCTTGATGGATACAGAGTCGGCTCGGAAGGACTTCGGGGGTGAAAGAGGAAAACTGGGTATCATGCTTCGCCTGGCAATCAGTGTTAATGGCGCCGAATTTGTGTTCTTCCCGCTTTTGGACGACGGATGGGGAAATGGGGACATTAAGAAATCATAAGCAAGTTCACGATGCCATCTTAAACGAACACACTGAGTATAGAAAACAGGGCTACTCAAATTGGTCATTCCTTCAGTCTCTGCTCAACCGCCCCCCCCCCCCCATAAAATGAAAAGGTGGTGCATAAGAGAGCCGACGTTACATTGAATCCACCATTACGTCACTGAGAAAGAGGTATATGGAGCAAAATGTTTCAAAGTGATATACCTCAGTCACATTTCCCTTACGGTGTACCAGCTATATAGAAGTAGTTTGAATAAAATTTGTTTGGTTTATTTCATTTCTATATTCATTTGTTTCAACATACAAATCAGAAAAACATAAATACATTTAACATGTGTATATTATTTAAATCAATACAAATTAAACAAAAATTCAAATATACTACTATAAGATATGTTATACAAAACACATATTAAGCAGAAGAGGATAGCTTTTTCATTTTACCATTAAACAATGAAAAATGAAATGGAAAATAAAAAAGTCGAAAGCTAAATCAGTTCTGTTTCATGATAATTTTGCATACATCAGTTTTTATCATCTGCGAAAGCATTGAACTTTATTCAACTTTTTAAGGTGTATGTTTTAGAAAGTGACTAGTTATAACCTGGGTTCGTTTGAAAATAAGTTAGGGTTCATGGTAGAGTCTTTTAACAAACAAAATAAGTTGCGACAGTAAACATGGTAAAATGAATAGAGAAATTTCAACATAATATTTATAAGCAACTTAGCAGACAACATAAACAGGTCACAAATCCATATTATATTCTAATTGTCTCCTTATCGTGCTTATCATCACTTGTAACAGTGACTGCAATGATAGTTTGAAATAAAATAATTTTTAACTGCATGCGCTTGAAGTACAACCAAGACTAATGAGCTACAAAAAAAGAACGGCAGAAAGATAGGAGAGGAAGTAAAGGAGAGAAAGGGAGAAAAATAGAGAGGGGAGTGGAGAGAGAGGGGGATGGGGTTAGCCATGATTTCGGTATGCTGGAAATCATTAATTTTACAGAGGAACTTCCAGGCAAAGATTAGCATCAGCCTTTTGACTGAACTTCTTTTCTGACTAGGAGTGCAGGGGATATATACACTTTAATACTTACCCCTTTCCTATGACTTAGGCCTCCTGTGATAAATCGAATGCGCGCAATGATCAGAGCCCGATGATAATTAATCTCCATGATGAATTAGGAAGCTCACAGGACGTGATAATTATTTATTACTTATGAAAACAAAACAGAATAAAACAAGCCCTGGCTCCGCAGAAACACCTGTTATCGCTGTCTACCATTCAAACTTGTGAAGGTCAATCGAAAAATCATCATTTAGACGCTATTTAGGCGTTTTATTGTTTTTCTTTTCTGTCGCCAATTCAATGAGAGGGCGACCTTGAATGGCCTGTACCTGATCTGAATTTATCTTCGTATAATTGTCCTGCTTCGGGTCGTATTTCATCCCTGACAGGTGATTTTGCAAAGCGGAGAATGGAAGGTGATTTATCAATTAACGTTAGGTTTAATAAGAAGCCAAGCGACGTAAGAGGGGGACCCTGCCGCGGAGAGGATGCGGCGATTCGCTGCCAGCTCTGTCTCCAGAGCCCCTGAATTTTTCATGGAGTTTCTTCTGAAAGATTCATGTCAAAATATGCCCAATTATTTTGCATTAAAAAGTACATCGACGTCAGACCCATACAGTAGTTATGGGTCACCCCATGCCTGTGATTTTAGCTTAACAACAACCGCGACAATTTCCTTTGATTAAAGATAAACGGAGTTGAATGATTACGTTTATATAATAGATGACATATTTAGATAAGAATTGTAGTAATGCACGCAAGCAAAATAAAGGTTAAAGTTAATAGCCTGTTCATTGCAAGGATGGTTATCTGTATATCATTTTTTTTATTCAAAAAATATATATATTTCAGTATATAAATCAGATTTCAACCTCCCCCGTTCTACGTAAGCAATGCAAATCAGTGTGGTTCATTACGTCCAAATTCCAATGTAGTTCGTTTCGCCATTCATTTCACAATTGAAATTAACAACAATTAACTTTCTGTAAATGGATCCTTTTAATTTTGGTTCCGCGAAATTGACCAATACAAACCATTAATTCATATTTCAAAACGAATTTAACAAAATTTGAAATGAAAAAGCTCAGTCATCTGCAAAGATGAGACAGCTGAATGAAGCCAGTGATGCAAAGATTTGGTAGTCAACTGTGTAAACTTTTGCATTTGAGTTATTCGCAGTATAGAGGTGAGGATCTTTCATTAAAAACCCCACCATGTATGAAGGCTGAAATGGCATTTTCATTTAAAGAGCAATGAGCTGGGGAAAATGCGCTCTCGAGTGTTGATTTTTCATATAAAAATGTAGACTTTATTAATCTAATTTTATTCAGTCGATTTGCTAGATTTTGATATCTTGAACAGAAATCCTTTGAAAAGCGCATATATTCTGCAAGGAATAGGCCTACGAATATTTTTCAATAGTCAAATTTTTGCCTATATTTGAAATACCACATTCTCATCTTCATCCCACACATATATACATCCATACTTTTTTAATATGCACTTTAACAATATCCAGTATAGACAACCACATGTGACACGTTCACCCACACACACATTTACCCACACATGCACAGCATCCTTCCATTTATTTTATGCGTTAAACATGTTATCCATATTCCTTCCCATTCATACTTTTTATACTTTTAAATTTGCTTCTAATTACACTGATTTTTTTATTTTTTCTTCAACGTATTTTTACTTATTATTTTACTTTTACCTTAACTTTATATTTTTTAACTTTTTTAACTTTTAAACAATATTTATTTGTATCTACTTTTACTTCTAATTTTTGTTCTAATTCTACTTCTACATCTACCTCTAACTTTATTTCTACATCTATACTCCTACTCTTGTACATCTATTTCTAACAAAACTCCTACTTCTACTTCTTTACTTCTGAGTCTACTTCTACATCTTCTTATTCTACTTCTAATTCCTTTACTCCTTTTACTTTTACTTTCAATTTAACTTATTCCCAAGTAAAGGAAAACACGCCATAGCTAGGAATCGATCCCACGTCCCTCTGATTGTAAGACGAGAGTCGTAACCACTGCATATACTTGTACTTTTACTTGTTACTGTTACTTGTACTTCTACTTTTATGTCTACTTTTACTTATATTCTACTTCCACTTCTAAATCTACTCCTACTTCTACTTTTACATTCATTTTTAATTCTATTCCTACTTATAATTATACCTCTACTTCTTTCTTTGTTTTTATTTTTAAGTGCTTTTTCTACTTCTTCTTCTACTTCTGCTCTTTTTTTTTGTTCATTTATTCTTTTATTTGTGTTTCTTAAGATGTTTAGATGCCTCTTCTGCTAGTTTGTTCATATCTACCACTGATAGTATTAAAACAATTTTCGATTTCAATACATTCTTCATTTTTTCTTCACTTCTGTGTTCTTTCACTGACACCAATGCCCTTATCCACCTTCACTTCTATTTAATAATTTACCTTTATCATGTTGATTCATTCTGTGCAGTGCTACATAAAAAAGTATGATGAAATTGACATATACACATACACAAAACTACTAGTATATGTCAAAACATTGTACTATATTTAGTATTTTTAATATAGTAAATATTGATAAATATATTTTTAAATTTACGATTGCTTTAATGTTTGATGTTTATCATTCTAATGCTGGTAGATACATAATGATGTGATTGGGGGAGGTATTGTAGGGGTTGGCTTGAAGTGACCAAGTCACATGTGTGACCATTATAATAATAATAATAATAATAAAGTTTTATTTACACAGGGTAGCCACTTCAATCATAAGACTGCTCTTCCAGCGGGCCCTGCATAACATAATATGTTATTATTACCCTTCTCCAGTCTAAATTCTGAGCGCCAAACAAGAAGGCAGAAGGTCCTATTTTTATAAGTCTTTGATATGACTCGGCCGGGGATCGAACCCACGACATTCCGTTCATGAGGCGGACGCTCTACCACTGAGCCACCATGCCCGGTTTTGTATTATACCGATTCTAAATATCTTCATTTTATTTTTACCATTAGTTTTCTGGCCTGGATGGAGTTGGGGAGGAAGACCTGTGGGTTATGGCTATTAAGTTAACATTTTCCGTACACAGGCAGCCTCTTCAACTCTCATCCAGGCCTTATTTTCTCTATCATGTAAAAGAATGATTGATCTTTTTATCTGATCTGTTTGTATTTTCTATGTTTTTTAAAGGTCAAATGAAATAATAATAGAATAATAATAATAACCGAAGAACGCTCAATGCTTGTTTGGATAATCCACCTACCCTTCGCTTAGTTATGCTGCTAGTACTACTGCTGCTATATACTTCTGTGACCTTCATATTTATTACTACTACTGCTGCTGCTGCTACTACTACTACTACTACTACTACTACTACTACCACCACTACTACTACTACTACTACTACTACTACTACTACAACAACTACTACTACTTCTACTACTACCACTACTACTACTACTACTACTACAACTACAACTACAACTACTACTACTACTACTACTAATACTACTACTACTACTACTACTACTACTACCACTACTACTACTACTACTACTACTACTACTACTACTACTACTACTACTACTACTACTACAACTACTACTACTACTACTACTACTACTACTACTACTACTACTACTACTACTACTACTACTACTACTACTACTACTACCACTACTACTACTACTACTGCTGATGATGAGGATGCTGTTGCATCTGTTTCTACTCTACCACCACTGCTTTTTCTGCTGTTGCTAGTTCTAAGTCTGCCCTGCTACTCCCTCTCCTAGTGTTTTTACATCTTCTGCTGACTGTAAATTTTGAATTTTTAGTATAGAAAACACAAGAAAGCAAGACAGAAAATCGTAAAAACATTAAACATTTTATTAGAAAGCAAGACACAGTTCAGTATATTATATCCTCATTTGATTCATCCAGTCAATTCAATCATATAATATCACAGCCTCGGGGTTTAGATTCTAATAGTTAAAACCAACACGAACGCAATAATTAGCTAGACTCTTTGACTTCGCATGGGTGTCCAAGTCATGCCTTGGTAAATAAACGTTGAAATTAAAACGAAGCTGTCATCTTCCAGAAAATGATGCCAACTGTTAGGGAAGTGTAGCCCGATGCGGGGGATTTAAAGTATCATATTATGGATTATGAATACATTTGAAATAACTTCATCACAAGGTACCGTGTAGGGAATTTCCCAATGAAGATAATAATCCTAAATGCGTAATGAAAAGGCAATTGATATGCGTTACTATGATTGGATGTATTTCTCATTTCAAGTCTTCTTTTCATATTATTTTTCAATACATTTGTCTCCTAACGGAATTAAACATCGGCAAATTCTGTCACTGAAAAAATACCCTTTTTTCTTTTACCTTTTTTGCAAACACCACGTAATCTGATAAAAGATTCATGTTAATATTTTACATAAATATCTCACGAATGACTGTCTTATGCAATAAGAAATGAGACAATATTCAAAATGTGTACAAACGAAAGTCGATTTTCAGGAATCAATCATGCATTTCGGCAAACCAATTGAATAATATTATCGACAGACCAAAACACTGAAAGAAGTCAAACGATATCATTTTTTAATAGAGGGTGTTAAAACAAACTAAAAAAAAAGATGATTAAAGAATTCCCTCCTATTTTTTTCTTCGACCAATATTTGGGATTATCAGATTAGTAAGACGTGATTTATACCAAACATTATGTAAAAACATCTAGAAGTTTAGGTTTGACAAAAAGAAATGATATATGTCAGAGAGGGATGACTGAAACCTTCCTCTTTCGTCCATAACCTCAACTGGTTCTTGAAATGGCGTCTTCTTTTATGCACCACTCAAACTCAGGGCTTTCCAAGGATTCAGATCGTCTCCATTCGAAAGGTAACTGATACTGTATCGGATAACAACGTTCACTCTCGCCTGACTCTCCCCATCACCTTACTCTAGTCTTCACACCCGCTTAAATTAAAAATCGACTGGCAAGGGCGGGATAGAAACTCGAAGAAACCCGACACTCGGATTATGCCCTTTTTCCCTTCAAAGTAGTCATAAAAATACATTGGCATGGAACTTGGATGCGAGCCGACACCAGATAATTGAATAGAATTAGCAATTCTGTTGAGCAAATTAGCCCCTGTATCGTCAGCGAAGGAAGAAGGGGAGAAGATCTGCATTGAAAAAGAGAGCTGTTAATTCCACTATCGGTTTTCAGTTACTATCGTCTAAGTGTTATGTGGTCGTTCCGAAAAGATGTTGTCCGGCGCAGAGGGAAACTACTACACTCTATAAAGAGAACTTTCTTGAAAGGGTTTAGTTTTGTTCTACAACAATGGCATTAAAATCGATCACTGCATTTCATATTTCTTGATATTGGCTTGATTTTTATGTTTAATAAATATAGTTTTCATTATTAGTCTACTTTATGTCTTTTAAGTTTGTCTATATTCAACAAGTAGTGCTTATTTCAATACCCCACCTCTTGTCCAATCTCCATAATATCATTTCGTGAAAACTTAATAGTTTTTGTTGGTTAATAGGTTATGTTCTCAGAGACGGTGTGATATAATGTATATGAATATGCATCGGTTTCATCTGCGTCAAAGGAATCCCCCAGAAAATAATGATAAATACATAAAAACAAATAACAGGATATATAGACAAAGTTAAATAGAAATGAATGTATAGATAGATAGATAGATAGATATTGACTGTACGAAACTACAATCTTTAGTTGTACAGCTAAAATCTAAGCAACTCGCTCCACCCTATTATTATACTATATATATATTTATATATATATATATATATATATATATATATAAATGAATGAATAAATTAAAATAAAATAATTTAAAAAAAACCTGCATATTAGAGAAGCTCGACCACAGATCATTCATCGCATCCGTACCGAGATAATCACTGCTGTAGTTGGGTGGACACAATTCTTAAAACCTGGACGGGATTTCGCGCGAAATCCAGACGTTAGCGCGCCAGCTGTCATCAAAGACTGCCAGTGATTCCAAAAACGACAGGGGTGAAAGATGTCACTTTTTACCAACAGAGTCACGATTTTTCTCCCCTCTTCAGAATCTTTGCATTTCTCCTGTTTCAAGACGAATCTTGATATCTGACAAATCATGCTCAATATTGAAGATCAATAGATTTTATACAAGTGAAGCGGACGAATCATAATTGATTCTGGGGGGAAGAAATTAAAACAATTTGCCCTGAGGAAAATATCGTTTATTTCTGGTAGATTTTCTAACATTTACTATGCCTTTAAATTCCCTTGTGAATTCAAGAGCTTAGCTATATCAATAACTACAATATGATAAAATTAAATAATTATTATCGTTATTATAGTTATTTTTGTAGTTATTTTTGTTCTTAATAATAATGAAATATCATAATTATCATTATTGTCGATATCATTATCAACACTATCATTATTATTATGATAGCACGATTATGTTTTTCATTATTGTTATTATTGTTATTATCATTATTATTTATCATCATTATCATCATCATTATTATAACAATAATTATTATTATCATTATCAGTATTATCACTTGTATTAATGTTACTATTATTATTATCATATCTTAATCGTTTTTATATCATTATTATTATTATTATTATTAGGTCTCTTACTTTTGTTATTATCATTATCACTATATCATCATTGTTATTGTTATCATTGTGACTGTAATCATCATACTGATTCTTGCATACATTTTTATACATTCTTTTTTTTTTCACAATTACCAGATAACAAGCTTTCAATAAAATGCACGAGGCTACAGTAGTGACGATTTAAATGTTCCGAGGGAGGTCAAAGCTATGCGTTGTATACAGTTGAATGAAGAACAAAATGAATTAGTTATAAATTATGCAATAAGATAAAAATATTTCTCCATTTACTTACAAAAAATGTCACGTTTAACGATTCTTTTTTAATCATTGTTGGAAAGAACCTTGCCTTTAAATCAGAAATATTTAACCACGGTTTAAGATACACTGAAACGACAAGGTGTACCGGACAGGCTATCTAAAATGATTTTTTTCTCTAATTGATATATTTTTTTTTTTTGTTTTGTAATAGTATTTATTAAAATCATTCAATTCAAATTCATACAAGTAATATAATATCAACAAAACACTGTTCACAAAGTCAAATAAATAAATAATTGTTCATAATACAAAAAATTATACATACAAAAAATACAGAATATAACATTCGAGTCATCTACAACAAAGTAAATACTTAGTCTGTAGAAAAAAAAAATACAGACAACAACAACAAAATTTTTATAGCAACGCAATTAAATTGAATGAGTAAAATGAATGAGTAACCCCCCCCCCCCTCCATATCCCATCTAAGCCCAGCCCAGGAAGCGCGGCCTGCTTCCCTCCCCTCAACCTAGCTACCCTCCATTTCAATCTGCATTCTGTGCCGCAATCATGATCTAACTTGTGCACCTAAATGTATGCTTGAATTTTCTTAGCCCCAGCATCTCTAGAAAATAAACTTGTCCCATTTTTTGAAATGGTTTGTTAATAGACCTCTCTGTTCAGCTAGTTTTCTTTCTTCTAGTCTATCTTCTTGTATTTTTTCCTTAATATGGTTAAGGGTCGGTGGATCTTTTGTGTTTCTACTATTCTTTAAAATCATATACTTTATCAGGATTATTATGTGATTTAATAATTGAGCCTCTCCTTTAGTTGAACATTCCACGCCTACGTGTACACCTTTTTTATCTATATTTGTAATGATAGGGAGTTGAAGCATGTTCCCACATTCTTTCCATATAGTTTTTATCTTATCACATGAAAAGAATATATGATCATATGTTTCTTCTTCTTTACTACAGAATGAACATAAATCATCTGTTGTCATTTTAAATAAATATAAATATTTTTTTGTGTATAGTATATTGTGTAATATTTTATATTGAAATTCTCTGAATATATATTGAAAACAATTGGACGATCCCTAAAAGCCATAATCATACTTCATGAGAAGCAGTGACATAATTTAAAAATTTGGAATAACATGACATGGCTTAAGGGGATTTTTCTAAATAGTTGGTAGGTAGTACAGCGAGCGAGTAAGAAAAATATTTTCTTTTTGGTTAATGAAAATCTAATTTGCTACCGAATTTAGCATAATCTTATCGTTTCCCTTGAATTTGAGGGAGGGGGCAACTGATAACCAAGTTCTCTGTTTGTATGCAGGTATAGTGACACTATCACAACACAAATTTTTTTTTCCAGATTCATTAAAATTCATATAAGCTTATTTCATCTGTGTGCAAACAGTTTATCGGTGGGTAGCTGTTTGCCCATTGAGACGATATATTTTTCAGTTGAACGAGTGCATTATCAGAGAGAAGAAAAACGGAGAAAACTTACAAAAGAATGAAAGTCAATAACACGTGTCGCAAGCAGAACGCACAGCAATATTCCGTGTCCGTCAGAATTCATGAACTTCACCGTGCAACATGCTGCACAGCGGGAGGGGGTGTGTACGGTTAATTCGTGTTCGCAAGAGTCACTGCTATCAATGGAAGCATTTTGACATCAGACATTTAGAGAGGTATACTTTCACACGCTTCAAAAACACCAAGTAAAAGACGACTGTAAGCGAATTGGAATCAATGTAAGACATCAATCTCATATTTTTCACCCGTCTAAGGTTTTCTCTGAGCTTTCCCACATGAAATGTTAATGACGCGCAGATGATGAAGGACTGCATGATAGAAAAACTTTAAGATACTGAGAAAAATTAAATTTTCTTTCTCTGATTACAATAGTGTATGTAATTCACTTCAGGGTTTGAAAAGTTGTAGTTGTAGAGCAGAGGTTCCACATTAAAATCGACTAGAGGATTTGGTAAATGCAAATTTTGAAATGAAATTATCATTCATCGCGACATGAATGCACTTCATCGGTTTAGTTAAATGATCTTTATTTTGAAATATTTCTGCAGATGTGATTTCAGTTCTTACCTCGTTTCAAATAAGATTAATTTCTTTGGAATATCATTCTTCAGGTTCCTTTAAAATAGAAAAAAATAATATCAAGAAGACCTCAGCAGTAGACAAAATACAAAGAAACTGAAATATAACAATACATGTCTTCAATTTCTTACCGGCTTTTAAATTAATGTTAAGATAATGAAGAAGCAGTAAGTAATTTCATAATGGTAAATATAGAAATAAAACATAACATGCCAAAATCATAGTCATAATTCATATTTCAAGAAAACGTTGATGTGATGAGATCCACAATGCCACAATTAACAAAATACAAATAAATCAATTTTGACGATCGCACTTATATACATAATTGACATACTTGTCTAGGAAAAAAATATTTGATATAAATGGTCATTAATCAGCGTTTATGATTCTTGCATAGAAATAATAAGTGTAGTTTTATTATGTTTAACAGCTTTGTAGAAGGGAAAAAAGAATATACCTACATCTTAACAGAAGTCTGACAAATGCTTATCAAAGTAATGTTCCTTGTTATTTCGTTTATTCTGAAACCATTTTTTTTGATTCAATTTCGTGGTATTGTCGATTTGTTTGAATAGAATTTGCATTGTCTTTAGTATGAAAAAGTATGAAGATAATGATATTGCATATTTTCATATTCTATTTGTGAAAAAAATTATAGTTGAAAAATTAGTTAATTATAAAAAAAATAGCTAAATATTTAATTAAATCAGCATTGTGTCTTGATCTCCGGTTAAGCGACAATGGTATTTCTTCCTAAATGATAGCGCGCGTTTATATTCCTTTTTTATTTTTTACATATTATTTTGGCACATAATATTGAGAAGTATCCATGGTGACACTGAAAACGGTATATTATAATAAAATCAAGCAATTGCTATGTGTATTCAGTTGTCATGTTTCCTCCCTGTGCCATAATAAGTAAATGAACGTAATGTTTTTGTTTTCTTTTTCACCTTTCGCAGCCAACCTATCAGACCGCAGATTGACGAGTGCCGCCGCCAACCGGCTGGCTCAATGGCTGGCTTCGAACCCAATGAGTGGCACGCCTGTATTCCGCTGAACAGTGTTTTGTCCATTGATGCGTTTTAAGAAGCACACATTTTGCCACAATATCTCAATGTCTCGGTTGGTCGATCGCGTGTTGACTGTCGCCGCTTTCCTTTAAAACCCCCTCTTGACGTGTTCATGCTTTCACCAGAGGCATGGAGCCACTAGGCAATCCAGAATAAGCATTTTCCCTGGATCTGTCTCACCGTCTCTCTCTCTGTCTCTCCCCCTCTCCCTCACTTCATTCTGCCTCCCCCCCCCTCCTCTCTCCGCCTCTCCCTCTCTCTCACCCTCTCCCCCCTCTCTCCATAGCTATATATCTATCTCTCTTTCTATCTGAGGTCCTCCCTAAGAATAAATTATGTAAACCAAACAATTTAACTTTGAAGTCACACTACAACTGTTTTTTAATTATCATGTTATTGATTCACATGTCCAGTATGGGTTTTAATCATGGTAATAATCCTTTCCAGCTTGATTTTTAAAACCATCACACTTCCTCGCCTATTTATCAGTTTAGAGTTCATTATTAATGTTATTTGGGGAATGACTCAGTAATGTATTCGTCATATAAGTTTATTGTTTTTATTTGGATATTACCAATTTGCTACTGTAAGTTTATCATTTGTTGATTTATGCTCATAATTGATTTGTATTTATGTATTGTTTATTTGTTTGTTGAACATTGATAATAGAAAGGAAATAAACCAATGAAATTCAAATTCAAATTCATTCAAATTTGTAAGTTAATTTTTTAAGGTATTTCATGCAGTTTACTAAAATTTTGTCTTAACCTTTATCACGATTGACCGTGAGTCGGAGAATGTTTTGTCCAGTCTCTCCAAACTGATGAACAGTTGGCATCTCTAATTGCCTATTTCTTAAACAAAACTGTGGCACAAAAGCTAATTTGGGGTGTGAAATACCTCGAGGCTGTGGAAATGATAAAGCAGAGATTTTAAGGCGAAAGCTATAGAAATACGTAATCAGAAAAGCAAACCAGACTCGTGTGCCAAGTTGACAAAGATGGGAAATGTGTTTCAAGTTAAAGACAATGAACAAGAGAAAGAAAGGTAGACATAGACTTTTTTGAAAGCGCGAAGATAGAGAGAGAAAGAAAGAGAGAAATCTGGGAGTTGGTTTCTTCTTGAAGTATGGTTGAAACTGGTGTCGCCAAAGTGACACTGTCTAGAGTTGTCAAATCTCTAAATGCTCATTGGTCCAAATGTCAAAAGATTACGACACACAATTATCAACAGTTAGCCATTATACATACACACACTCCCTCCATATCCACTAAAACACACTGCCACACACACACAGGCAGTGAAAAACTCGCTCTTTCTCTCTATCTCCCCCTCTCCTCTTTTATCTCACTCACACACTCCCACTCTCCGGACATACCGTACTAATTCGCCTTGTCCACAATGCTCTAAACACACAGTTACACGTGCGCGCGGTGTTGGGTGACTATAAACCACTTAGCTCCATTAATTTGGAGTTGATAGGGGAACAGGTTGCAGTAGGACGCCAGAGCGCTGGTATGAGATGTTTTCATATTGCAGGTAGACGGACGGGCATTTGACAAATGAAGCCAAAAGCCGCAGATATTTCTTGAAAGATGCGTCGAGCTCGAGATGTGCTTTCACCATATTTTAACAATCATCAAGAAAACCCGGATCTTCGATTTTTTCCAGTCTCATTAATTTTAGAATCACTTTCTACCAAAAAACGCACTTACTACTGCAAATTATGGACTTAATGTATATTTTGAGAGTATAGAGAAGTTTGAATAACTGTTTCAGACCCCACTCGTCTGTTCATATGATGAAGACCATTGGGAGACAATTTCAATCAAAATTGCCTCTTCGATTTAGTGATAAATAATCTTCTTAGCAATTATAAATAATTTTTCAGTGAAAGAGAACATTTATTTGAGAGAGTACGGCATATGCAGCTGAAAATATCAAAAGAACAAACTGAGAAAAGAAGAGAGAATAGAAGACGACGGCGATGGATGCTCAACTGATGCGAAGCCACTTCTCCCAGGCGAGTCTCGGCGGGCTCTCTCCCTTCCCAGCATACTCTTTCTCGTCGGCAGCCCACGCACTTGGGTTCCACGTCTCGCCGCCGGGTGCATCGCCCGTAACTCACGGGGACCTTGCTATTACAACATCGGTGGCAGCTGCGGCTGCTGCCGTCCGAGTTCAGAGTTCCATGAAGAAGGACCTTAAACACGTTCCTGGAGAATGTTTCTCACCGAAGAGCAAGATGATGAAGATTGGTGGGCATGATGATGACGATGACAACAATGGTAAGTGTATTGATATTTAGTTTAATACTGCTGCCCTGCTCTTTACACGAAATCTTGATTAGGCCTACTGCAATTGAATTCATTGAAACTTGCTTTTTACACTGCAAAAAACATCCCTCCAGTTCGACTACACAAGTGTAATTCAGTAATAGACATCTTATTAAAAACTAGGAATGTTTTATACCTTGATATTGGCAAACGCATTAAAACCATAGATGTAAAAAAAGATCGGGAAAATACAATTAGAATGTCTCGTTTTTCTTCAATACATTTTTAACAGTCATGAAAAAAATATATTCTAAAAATCAAAGATATAACTAATGATTTTACCGTTGACATAGTCGAAGAGAAGGGAATTGAAATGAAAATTTGTCATTTCATATTTCAATAAAAAAAAGTATAGTGAAGCAAAATAATCTTTCACAATGTGTTATAACCATACTCGTACATGCTTAATAAGGTTATTTTCTCAGTTGCAGTGAGTGGGTGACATTTTTGCTAAAGTGACGCCAAATAGTCCTACTGCGCAAGATGTGTGACATGTTTTATACATATGAAACAAACTTTTATACCATATATTTTACTCAAGAAACATTTATATTCATTTTCAAAGAATACTTAGTAAATCTTTTCTCGATCCTATCAATGAGTGAGTAGTTTGTTGTATCATATGTTTTACAGAATGGTCAAATCAAACCATATTTATGCATGATAATGTAAACACTCATCTTTGATAATGTTTATATCAGTATTAACATTGATATTGATATTGATTAAAAACTACGTGAGGATGGCGTGTAAGTACACTCTAAAAAGGTTTACCCAATATTGGGTAAAATGGGAACATGTATGTTTGTTGGGTAAAAAGAAATATTTTGTAAATTTTACGCAATGTTGCGTTGAAATTTACCCTTCAAACATGCATTTTGCTCAATATCGGGGGATAAAATAACCAGCAAGCATGCATGTTCCCTTTCTACCCAATATTGGGTAAATTTTTACTCTCTGTTTTTAGAGTGTAGTATAGGCGATAATAGTGCTTCGTCAAACTGAATCTTGGATTGACGGCCTTGTAATAAACGTAATTCCCCGTGTATTTTTTTTTTCGTATTATCTTATAAATATATCTATTTTCTACCTACTTCCGATAAAAGCTATCGAAAATGACTTTTTAATATATGAATTTACATGAGTATTAGAATTTCATTTCATGAATGAATTCATGGACACGGATATCCGATGCTCATTCTGTCAAAAGGAAAAGACATAATGGCTAAACAAATACTTAAGAGTGCACATTTCTTGATTTCCCTGTTTAGGGAAAACCTTCGTATTAGGATTTTATTCCCATTTTGATAAAATAGAAGTGTAACTTTATTAATTATGCAGAAATTTCCATATCATTATTTTTCTACAAACAAAATAATTCGTATCCGTTTTCCATCTTCAAACTGACTTTATCCATATTGCATTAGTAAAAAAATGCGCTTTAGATGGACAATTTAAAATATTATTTTCAAATGATATATTTCGTTCTTTTCATACATATTTGAAATCATGCCCAGTTTTCAGCTAATTGTAAGAGCTATATTGGTTAATGCACAATGGAGAACGATATACTTCATAAATCTTCTTACCATATAAACCGATGTTTGTATATTTTCTGCTAAGAATTAAACTAGAGAATTGTATTTTATTCAATTGTTAATGATATGAACCACATTTTCGCTCATAAAATAAATATTTTTAATATATTACTAAACAAAACAATTTTCCACCTGTAGTGCGGGGATTCCCAAAGGCCATTTATGTCTTTTATGATTGGTTAGTATTAGTTATGCAAAATATGATTATGTCCACCTATACATTTAGGCTTGAAGCTGATAAACAAAATTGTTTTTTAAATATTCCAAACAACTGAACAAAGAGGCTATCATTTTTTTTTGTGAATGGTATGCATTAACTTTCATTATAAATAAACTTGTAAAGTCTTGCCACTTTTGGTTTAATACCTTTCGATTGAACAGTTATCAAATTGAAATACAGAATTTGAATTTCCATATTTCTTGCAAGCTTTATAATACTAAGCAATTAAATCCAGTTTATCAATCAGCAGTTCTGAGCACAAGATTTGTTTACAGGTAAGGTGTAATTTGTCAAATGAATGAAAATAAATCTGACAAAGAATTGCTTCGAGACGTCTTTGTAATTATTATTTTCTCGTATGAAAAATTTTGTCTTTGATTTCAATGAAGATGTAGTAAACAATATTTCAAAATTATGACGAAAAGAAATACCAAACTAACTTCACCATAACTTTCACTGTTTATGAGTCGAAACCATATGAATCTCCTATTAAAAAAAAAATGTATTATGATGATGTTTTTAGTATCTTTGATTACTAAATTATATCTTTTCAATCTTACTACACTCAAACTATCTAATTAAAAAGGGTAACCGTCAGTGATGGTGTAAGAGCCCCCAATGCCCTTTTAATTTGTATAAAATATTATTTGAAATATATATAAGGCTAATATTACACACTACAAAATCTGTATGAGTCATCAGTTGGTAAAACATGAACACATTTCACACTATTCCATACATATCATGAACTCGGTTAAAAATGACTACCAACAAATTTATAAGAAGTTACATTTTCACATTCGATTTCCTTCTCTTCTTCATCATACATATAAACGGAAACCGACTTATCCCTTCCGGACTTAATTTAGAAAAAGGATAAATTGAATTAATAGAGCGATTAAGGATGGTGATTATTTCCGATATTAAGTTGTCGCAAGCAATGTATTTGAGCGAGCTCGATCGCATCGATGAGATGGCGCGGAATCAAAGCCCCTTTGCGCTGCACACCCGGGGTGCCCTGGGCGTTACTGCTAATATTCTTTTCCATTATGGGCTGATTCGAATGAAATTTCGCAAATGGACGAAGGCAATAGGATTTATTGCTTCCCGTGACGAATATGAAACATCACTGTAAAGTAACAGTAACAGCGAGAAAGAGCTTAAGAGAGTGTACTGAGGAGAAAGGGTGGATTAAGGAATGAGATGCGATAGAAAGAGGGGTACATAATAAGGCAGACGCCGATTGATGGTGCTGGTAGATGGTTTAATAAGGGAAGCCAGTCACAATCCGAATCGAGCTTGAAGCAATGAAATATCAAAAATTGATTGGTATTTATTCACAAATATTTTAAAAGATATTATTATTCCTCGGGATATCAAGAATTTAAAAAAAGTTTATTAACGAGTTGGTCGGAATAGCGGTTGTGATCATGGTGGTGTTGGTAGTGGTGCTCATGGTGGTATATACTGTAAAAAATAAGTGCTAATTTAGCACTTACAGTGCTTGTATAGTGACTGCACTGTAAGTGCTAAATTAGCACTTCATTTTTTACAGTGTAGTTATCATAGAAATACAGATTAGAAACTACTCCAAGATCAACTATAACATAATATTAGATTATACTTCCCTTAAAACAGTACTTCTCTGTAGACAGGATAGGTGAAAGATAAACGTAGTTGAGATATTTAATATGCATTGATACCATAAAAACATAAACTAACATCTAAATAAAAATAAGAATGGTTACTAAGGTAAGTGAAATATTTCTTTGAATGATCATTAATTACTCAATCATTTTATATAAACATATCAAATCCAATATTGAAGAAAGTTATGTTACTACATTATATATTATTGGTCATGAACACTTAAGAAAATGTGCATGTTATTTGCTTCCCTCAAAAGAAGACAAGATGAAAGGGTCACTGGGTTTGAACTGTAATTTTAATCAATTACTATAACATTAAATTCCGGAATATGATTAGATATATCACTTGCACCCATGCTGCTGACTGCTAATATAGTCATTTCAACTATTTCGTTTTCAGAGTTTTGTTGCTGCCACCCCCCCCCCCCCTTAAATTTTTATGAGGATTTCGGTTCACATATTACAATGTAATGTGGAGAAGTACAATGTTGTTAAAAAACTTAAATTTTGAAACAAAAGTGGAAACTCGTACTCCAGGCACGTTTAACACCCTCCATATATTGATAGCTAGATATGAGAAGAAAATAATACTTTACATCATGAAAAGATTAGGGATGATCCCAGACAAAAGATTGTCTTCGGGATGATTTCGATTATTCTATTCAAGATGTTTGAAAGATATTAAATGCAATTAATATCATTAAATGCAGACAATTCGATGCCATCTCCTCAGAGTACGATATGTCCCCTCTCATCAGGCCTCAGTTGAAAGACAATCGCTTTCTTCCCTCATAAAAGATACCCCGAACGCCGTGGGCGACAAATAAAGACCAAAGTAAATTATGATCACCGAATCCACATCACCCTAATCAAAACAATTCTAGATCTTGTTTCTGCTTTCTAAAAGACCACATTCCGTTATTACTAATAGAATGAGCGGAGTAAAATCCCTTAACCCATATTTCCAAATTGTTCATTTTTGCTCAAGAAAACGGGAAAGATAATGGGCATATATTTCTGTAATTGACTCTTTGGTTTGAAATAATGAAGCACTGTCGGGACAATAATTGGAGAGATTTAAGCTCAGTAATAGCTTTGATTGCGTACAAAAGAAATACATTAAGAACTGGAATGTTATAAACTATGTTGAACATTGAAGAGTTTTTATCATGAAAGTTTTCTGGCAATTGAACCTTAATGACCTCATTTCTCGAGTTGATAAACTTCATGTTGTTTTAATATTCTAATATCTACCCTACAGATCTCGTAATGATCTTGCCAGACATAGATAAATCTAAAACCTTCAACTTAAATTTAAAAAAAATCAACTCATTTTCTTGGAAAAGTACGTTCCAAAGTAGAAAAGGTAATAGTATAACAAAAGGAATAAATTATGAGATTAGTCATGATAATGCAAATTGGAAAAGGGGCTACTTTGATAGAAGTTATCATGGATTACTCTCCAATGCATACGGGATAGTGATAAAAATTTTAAATATTAAGCTCTTTGATGGCAAGGAATTGAACATCATGACTGGTAGAATCCTCTTTATGTAAATTTTAAATCTTCTTTTAAATATGTTTCCTTTCTATCTCTTCAAAATGATATTCTGTAAATCTGGATAAAACTTTGATTCCATCCATATGGTGACTTTAAATTAGGAATGAAATTTAGTGATTGCTTTTCTTTTAACCATTGAAAATCCCAAATCCTCTTTTAAATTAAAGTCATGAAAAGATAATGCATTTCATTAAGCAGTCAAATAATTATAGAAAATCAAAGATCCAACATCGAAAATACATTAAGCTCGTGAAAGATATTCGTCCTATAATGACTTAACGCTCAACCTTAGGATGATTATTTGATATAGATTACATGAATACTAAATATATAAAAAAGCTAATCATCCTTTTTATTTTGCCTTTATCTTTTCTCTCTTTTTCTTACAATATTTTTGTCTTTGGTTAAACTCTCTTTTTGCTCCATATTTAACGTATCATCCCCAACTGATACTACTTTATTTTTAATCATTGATACAATTTATTCTTTTTGATGAATACATTAGTATTCTAGGACACGTTAAATGGACCTTAACATCCCTTTGCATTGCGTAATCTGACATAGTATATAGTAGGTCCATGCGTTGCATAATCAGTCCACGCTTATAGTATGGTCCGATACAGTGTAGCGTTCCCTATGTGACAAATTTGACATAGTCGTCACGATGAAATATCATTAAATAATTAAATATTGCACTACAATATGAATAATGATATTAATTATGAAATTTAATCAATCAAATTACATATCAAATGATAGAACTATTTCAAAGCAATGCTTATTTGACCAAGGTACTGTTTATCTAATAATATCGTTACAAATAAAGTGATTAACTATAGTGTGCAAGTGGTGGATGTGAAGAGAGCAAATCGAGTAATTTTCTGGGAAATTTATCGTAATTGATAATTTACCTGCCTTTCTCCCGGTCTTCAAAATATCCCCCTGGGTTATGAAATAGAAAATGGTAAAACTGGGTGATTTTTGACAGCTTTGATGTGAATGAGTAGTTTGGAGGAGAAAGGCAAACATTGCCCGATCAGTCCCATAATTACATCCACCACACAGGTTAATTCAAGCGAGATGATATGGATACTAAATGAAGCAAAGCGCCAAGTCTTCTCAGTCAACTGTACTACAACTGACCTACGCTTAGCATTCTGAACGTTGTCCACTTTCTCTCTATCTCTGCCTCTCTCTCTCTATCCCCCCCCCCTCCAATAATCTTTCTTCACATCACATTCCTAATCTCCGATTTAAAATAAGTTTTATTCCTTATTATTATAACCGTTCGACTTTTATTCTCCCCGTATCTCTCTCCTGCCCTCTGTGTTTCTCACCCAATCGCACTACTCACACACACACACACACGCAACCTTTTTTACATACACTCAGACACATTCACTCAATCACCTTCATTCCAATCCACCCTTTTCTATTTATTATTATTCAATATTTCACCTCCTTCTTTCCCTTGCTCCTCCATGCCTCCTCTCCTTCTTCCTCCCTTGCTCTCCTCCTTTCCATTACTCTTATCCCGCGTCTGTTTCTTGATGTATCATCATCTTGGAGATATTAATTAATGTTCATTCCTTAACTTTTATTTAGACAAACCGTAAAGTAATACTGGGATATGCTTTTATCGAAATTGATTCACATGCTCGACTCTATCAAAATTGTATTAAATCCTACTTAAGGATGGTAGTCATAATAACCACAATGACGACAGTATACTGGATGTGTATGTCAAGTTCAAGCAATCCTCGCTATTCAAAGTCCATAGATGATATCTAAATAGATGATATCTACCATTTATATGCCCCACCCCTCACCTTTAATTTTCAAGTAGTGTTTAGAAAATAATTTTAAAAGAGTGGAAAGGAAGAACAGGAAAGAAAGGAAAGAACAATATACAAAAGTGAGGTCTAGGTCGTGAAACGACGTAACGGCCGTTTTTTTTTTTGCAATTGAATAGAAAATGGCGTCACCCATAGGGTGACTTGCCCCCCCCCCCCCCCCTCTCATGAAAATACCCTGCCGCAGCCACTGCCCATATGATCTACCTTGTATCACCGGAATGGTACCACTATATACCGACACGGTCGGGACTCGGTACTGGCATGACTAACCCGTTCCGTTAAGGCCACCACACACCTTACGACTGTTCGCGATCCGATTTTGGAACAAATCGCATTTTGCTCATTTTCTGAAAATGTGAATGGAACATATCATTTTATTTGAGGTTAAAATTGATTGAAAGAATACTAAAATAAAACCATTTTGAAAGATTGCAAGCCTTTATTTTGGAGTAAATGCAAAATTAGTTTCAAATCGTAGCTAATCGTACGACTGTTATGACGTCATTACGACTAGATATTAAATTTGCTTTTATTCTAAGAAGGATGATAGCATAGTCACAGGTTTGAACATAGGTATTCGTACGATGATTTCAAACATTACACAGGAAGATATTCCATGTCTGAGTATTAGCATCAAATTCTACTAGGTTCTTTTCCAAAATCGGGTCGCAGACCAATCGTAAGGTGTGCAGTCGCCTTTAGTTCTGCAAAACGTTGTATAAAATGGGTAAAACTACATTATCAACTATTCCGAAAAGACCGATCACATAAAACTTACACTATAAAGTGTTATAATGATTGTGCTGGGCCAAAAAGTAGTAGCCGGGGCGGTTATTGTGATCACTCTGTCGGTTATTTGAGACACGGTGTACGGGACCGGGTTTGATATGACAAGGATCGGTTGTACGGGACCGGTTTTTATATGACAAGGACCGGTTGGACGCAACGCAGACGACATGCGTGCGCTGGAGATGAGAAGAATTTGACAAATTCATGGTAATACTTTTGTAGAAATGCAGGTCTGATCACGAGAGGCATAAGAAGAAATGAATGTTTAAAACGGATGCTGTACGATGTAATAGATTCAATCTTCATTCGAAGAAGATGCTGCTAAACGAAAGAAAATACCGCGTTGCTCTTTCTATTTCACTCGCGATGTTGTCACAGGCCGGTGGGCTGAAGCAGGTAAAATGAAGATACCTACCGGCTATCCGCAAGACTCAACTCGCTTTGAAAAATAAAGTCACTAGCGTGGCAAGAGCGAAGAAGTCTTCGACGGGTTAGTGGCGGGATAACTCGAATAGTAAACAGGGGTTGTTTCTGTTTGATTATTTTAGTTAGTTTCTTGCTTTCTCTATTTCTGTCTCTCGATGCATTTGTAGGTACAGGTAGGTTTATACTGGGTTCATTCGTGACCTCAGTTCTGCTTCTCTTACTGACTGCACCGCGGCGTAGATTGAAACAACGTAAGAGGGAACGACAAAATGGCGCGCAAAATCGGCTCAACTGAAGCAAGAATCGCGCCTGCGGGCTATCAGGCAGTTCGTTGCTTCGATTCGGAAAATCATTATGTATTGGCAGTCACCGCGAGGAAGAGCAGGAAATTATGCGATAACACATTTGTAATAGGTAGATTGACCTCATAAAAAAAATGTTGCAAACGACTGCGCGCACGGATGGCTGGTGTACCGGGAGTGAGTTAGCTGACATGTTATAGCTCCAAGCGCAGATTCTGAGAAAGAAAAACCCGTCAGAGTAAAAGTAAAGAAGAAGATCTCACTGCTCTGTTTTGACGAAAGCGGATGGAAGACAAATTATGTACAATTGCCGAAAAGAAGAGCTAACTTGCGTGAACGGAAAAGCAGCCTCGGGACTGCGTTTCCTTGTCCCTTTTCAATTCCAACTTCGGTTAATTACTTATTTCACCCCTAAACGACTCGCTCTTCGTCCCGCCCGCCTTTCAAAACAAGAATGTCAATAATTGCCTTGCTCTCCTATAGCTGCTCTGCCTACCGAGCAAGTTGAAAGATAACATGTAAACCCGGTTCGGCAACACGAAAGCAGGTGTGATTTCTACGCCTCAGAAACACAGATATTAAAAGATAGGAATCGGTCTGGTAAAATGCTAAAATGATTCCACCTCTTAATTGGGTGTGTTATAGTTAAAGTTTATTTTAGGTCATGGCAGGAAAAAAACGGAACTCCCAAAGAAGCATTAGAATTCGGTCTCGACTAATAAAACTTGTTTAATAATAAACCCCAGACTTCTCCATGTATCAAAATATATACCCTATCGTGTTATATATATATTTCCCTTGGGGTATAGGATGAAAATATTGGTTTTTAATTCTAGAGCTAGAAAAGTGATCTAGATTACATCGCACCAATTAATTGCATCGTGAATATTATTCTTGCATGAGAGTTGCGATGCGCTTCTTCGGTAACCGATCGCTTTACAGAATAAGGTATTATATCTCCCACTATGATTTTGATGTGTTTTCAGCGAGTGATTCCATGTTATTTTTAAGCGGATCTCTGGCAGGTCTATGGGGAAATAAAGACACAACACTTGTTACTCACCGCGCTCACCAAATTCATAATCGTTTGCTCATCTTAAGTGTATGTAATGCGATTAGAAGACGTTCCTCTCGAGAAAAGGGTGAACTAAAGTCGACATGGAAGACATATCAGTCCAAAGAAATTGCAACCGGCTTATTATTTCTGTCAATTTTAACACTTTGTGCCGACCATTTTTCATGCAAAGTGAATATTATACATCGGCTGTAAAATAATCTTGAGCGTAATGAAATTTCACAGATAATAGGCTCCTTACCATTTAACATGGCGCATGCGAGACCATCTTTTCATTGGTATTCTAAATGTGTCTTTCAATGAATATATATTACTCCATGTGTCAATTAAAGCGCGGGGTATATGTTGCAATCTTGTGAAAATTTTAACATTCGGCTGAATTGTTGATGAATTGAAAATATGAAAAAATTCTGTTAAAATCAAACTAAATGAATATCCTACAAAACAATGATTTACACTTATAGTGGTAACCATTGTTACATAATGATCATAACTGTCATTATTACCACCATAAGAAGTAGTAATATTATAGTTTTTATTGCTCTCATCCTTAATATTGTAATTAGTCTCAATATTATTATTATTATGATTATTAATATTATTGTTGTTATTATTATTTTTTTATTACTATTATCATTATCATAATCATTATTATTATTATCATTATTAGTGTTATTATTATTGTTATTACTATTAGGCCTATTATTAATAATAACATTACTGTTACCATCAATATCATTATACATTCATTCATCAATAATGAATCAACTCTAAATGTGTACCATGGGTAACAAGGCACAATAATAGATAACTATAATTGCAGAGATGCATTTCACTCCAATCACGCCAATGCAGCACTACACCATTTAAGAAATGCATTTGGCAAGCCCTGTTTTATTATTAAATTCGTATACTCCCATATTTAAGTTGCACTGTTCATTAAGTAAATATAAATCATATGAATCACATAAATAAATCATATAAATCACGATTAACTTGTTCTCTTTTATAAATAGTGTACAGTAATCAGTCATCATGATCGTTTGCAGGTCCAGGGTAAATTATATATACAGATTAAAGGTCAAGTCCACCCCAGGAAAATGTTGATTTGAATAAATAGAGAAAATCAAACTAGCATAACACTGAAAATTTCATCAAAATCGGATGTAAAATAAGAAAGTTATGACATTTTAAAGTTTCATTTATTTTTCACAAAACATTGATATGCACAACTCGGTGACATGTAAATGAGACAGTCGATGATGTCCCTCACTCACTATTTCTTTTGTTTTTTATTGTTTGAATAATATAATATTTCATTTTTTACAGATTTGACAATAAGTTTCGACTTGACTGAACCATATAGTATTGAACAATGCTTATTCCACTTGTTCAGGGGGAATAAATCATTGTTTCACTTGACAATCAGGAGAAAATTAGAATATTTCATACAATAAAATACAAAAGAAATAGTGAGTGGATGACGTCATCAGTCTCCTCATTTGGATACCAATCAGGATGTGCATATAACTGTTTTATGAAATTAAGCAGAACTTTAAAATGTCATAACTTTTTTATTTTACATCCGATTTCGATGAAATTTTCAGTGTTATGTTTCTTGGATTTTTCTCTTTTTATTCAAATCACTTTTTTGTTGGGATGGACTCGTCCTTTAATTACGAATTCCCAATCTTCGGGATACCAATTAACGGGATTGAATTTTACTTACAAATTTATAAGCAAATGTATTGAATTATTATTAAATAAAGTATTCCATTATTGAAACATTGTCACTATTGCACATTGTTTATCTGTCAGTGTTTTTGGTCTTAATTTGAAGCATGTGAGCGGGTAATATATTATGCAATAAGTGTTATTACGTTAATGAAGGGCGGGAGTGCTATACGGGGTTGTGGCCATGCCTGGCTCACTCAGCCATACATTGGACACGGGGGATGTACTATAAACCCAATTTCATTATGGAATGAGCAAGATGAGAGTTTAACTGAATTTTTCATAAGGATCATGTTTATATAATTGTGTACGATATCATTGAATACAGTTATCAAGCGTTTAGATGTAATTAACTACCAGCGAATGGTGGATTCGTGGCTTCTCTGTTTGTTTCTGTATGTTTCTCCCTCGGAAGCTAAACTGGCTTTAAAACATCACTTTCTCAATTTATTTTATGGCTTAAGTTGTTTATCATCATTTCTGTCATGTTCTACCCAAGGTAAAGACGACAAAGATGCAAATGATAACAAAAGGAGAAGAAGTCGAACTAACTTTAATGGATGGCAGCTGGAAGAGCTTGAACGCGCTTTTAACGAGAGTCATTATCCAGATGTATTTACCAGAGAAGCCCTCGCAATGCGATTGGATCTTGTTGAGTCACGTGTTCAGGTAAGTCGCCATTTTGAAAAAAAAGCCTTCGGTGTTCCTCTCTTCATTACTGTATTGCTTACTATTTATTTATTTATTCACTTTTATTTATTCAATTATTTGGCTTTTATCGTAACTTAAGTTTGTCTCTTTTTTTATTCTTGGTAAATATTATTACGTTTCCAACGATGGCGTGAAAGATGTCCTTATCATTATAATCATAATTTGTATTAACATTATTATTATCGTTATGAACTCATTCTACCTCCTTTTGCTTCTTCAACCAATCTGCCAATACCATCGTCAAGATCATTTGTTCGAACAAGCTCCACATTAAAATTATGCGCGATTTTCAAAGCCCCGTTGTATTTTAATGAAGAATTCATGATTCTTAACGGTCTGTTTTTATTAGGTAGAGCAAAACATGAGTAACAATTATAGCAGATCGCATGCCTGCCAATGTTTATGAGCCGATACCTTACCCTAATCAATTTTCCTAAACTTTCGTGGGTGGTATAACCAGACACCAACAAACAGAGTTAACCAAATTTGTTTTCCTAACCAGTTGATAATGTGACACCTTCATTTATCCAATAAATCGTTATGGATACTCACACAAAATCAAAGCAACAGATCAATTTGACTCTATAGTCCAATACGTCATGGTCAAACAGTGCATTGTATTTATCAACACACGATCTTATTTCACCGGACGAAGCGATATGGGTCACGCGCAAAGCGTTATACATGTATATCCAGAAAGATTAGATGATTTCATACCAGGCGTGCAAAGGGGCAGCGCCATGGTATTTTGGTAAAAGGAAAGACCTCAGTTAAATAATGCAAAAGGGGTTACAAGACCAATACTTGAATATAGTACAGTTTTCAAACACAAACACATACACGCACTCATCCTTTCCTCCCCTGCCTACTCCCAAACTCCCTCACTCTCTCTCTCTCTCTCTCTCTCTCTTTTTCTCTTTCCCTATCCATCTATCTAGCTAGCTAGCTAGCGAGTGTGCTGCAGCTATTCTATCTATCTTTTTTTTTCTTTCTTTCTGTTTCTGACTTTATTCTCAATAAGTATTGTTGTCTTAAAATTCTTATGGTATATCTATGTTCATAATGTTGACATAACGATAAGTAAAACACAGCAAGAAAATCTACACATCAAGGCTATGTGTACACCAAGAAAAAAGGTAGTTAAATGTAGTATCAAAATTAGTGCTGGATATTTTCCCATGGTCTCAAGAAAACTGAGCAAAGAAATCGAAAAAAAAACGTGAGACTTTTCTGCTAATTGTTTATTGATCTCATTCGTGTCGATTCTTGACACTTTTGACTCTTTAATGCCACAGGCCTGATAATTGTCCTCCAAAATCTAGATAATGCCTCTATTTACAGAACAAACTTGAGTAAGATATAAAAGAAAGTGTCAAGAGTATAGATGGTACAATTAATTTACTGTTGCACGCTGCTATATATACGTTGCTTATTTGATCAGCCCCCGTGATGGTCTATTGTTTCTTTCAATGGCGCCATATTGAGCTATATTGACGGTAACTTGCTAATGTGGGCAATACAATTAGCTTCCTTTTTACAGTAACAAACCGAGCAGTATCGTTTCAGAATGGCATGTTATGGGCCTATACTTGTTGCATCTGGAGTAAATCTTTGGGTCCCTTTTTCATCCATTCACTATTCCTAATGATAATGTATACGTCCTTCTTGTGTCAAGCCGTCGATTTGAAAATCATCGGTTCGTGTGATGGGTAGAACGCTAGGCTTTGTCATGTTTGTAAAACAGACCACGATTTTATGTTTGTTATTCTCGAAAACGTGTATCACGCGTCTTAACTGTCACTTAAAATCGATAATTGAATCAAAATATTGGCTCTTAATAGTCCAGATATTGATCATGACGGATTGTCGTTTAGAAAATGCTGAATACGAAAGGATATGAGATATAGCGTGCCATTAGGGCATTTTATCAATTCGCATTTTATTTTTAGCCCTTGTTTTATGCAAAGTTAACTATATTATCAGGGCGGACTTGGACTTTTTTGTGCGGATTGTGTGGGGGTGTGTGTACATTATGTGAGGTTGCGCGCGCGCGTTGTGTGTGTTGTGTGAAGAGACGTTGCGTTTCAGATTTTTCTCATCCACATAATGGTCTTCGTCTCCCTTCCTCTCCCCTCTTTCTCTCTCTCTCTCTCTCTCTCTCTTTCTCTCTCTCTATCTTTCTCTCAAACCCACAGCTCAACCTTCATTATTTATTTCTTATGCTATCCCTAAATAATGAAGGGTGAGGTGTGGTTTCTCTTTTGCTATCTCCCTTCTCTTTTTATCCAAATCTCTTCCCTTTTCTCGACTCTCCTCCGTTCCTTACTCGTATCTTTTAGTCAACGATGCCTCGCTTGCTTACATTAAAGAATCAATAAAATGAGAAAGGGGAAATTTATATCGTTCGTCATTTGGAGTCAAAATTGCTTCTGCGGTTGGCATTGACAGAATTATACAATCATGGTAAATTAGCCAAACTAAATCACTTTGGCTTGATATTGATTGTTGGAGGCGATGTTTGTACTCGTAACACAGGCAGAAGCCAATAAACTAACTTCTGACATAAGTCATTACACAGAAATCACAGTCATCATCAGATTCTTTGGCAAGCAATTAAAATTGCTGCGCAGGAGAGATACAGAGGAGGGGAGAAAAAAAAAGATATGTAAACGTCAAGAATTGATTTCTTTAAATGGACACAAAACTATCTTAATTTCATTTCTCCGCCGGGAAAATGGAATATTACGACGGAGAAGGGTGAACCAGCAATCGAACACAATAACGTTTCCTGGTAAATACGCGCCGTTTCCGGTTTCCGTTCCGGCAATGCATGATGGACGTATCATGGTCGTGCATTGCTTTCTAATCAGTCGCGAAGCAAGAAAGTCGATGGCTTACTATCAGAAAATAGAAAAAACGGTGCAATATACTATAAGCAGTTTTGCTTGAAGCTTGCATTAAAAGGGGGTCTTTTTGAAGCGCTGTAGCTACATGCCTATATCATTATTAAACGACGCTGCTTTGTATTTTGATTGAATCGACCAGAACAATCAGCTAAGGAATATTAAAGTTAATATCACCGCGCAATATTTAGATGTTGCGAAGCAGTTATTAATTAAAATTGGAACGATACTATCAGTGTATAATCGAATCACATTTTATTGTTAAATATTCATGTCTTTCCAGTATTCTGCTTTTGTGAACATTATTTTCTGAGGTTTTATGTAGTTGAAAAATCCTCAAGATACAACATTGTCGCCTAGGCCTGTTATTAATTTTTAACTTTATTGAGGACCTCATCGAAAATGCTTATAAAGGCAATATAACTCTTCTTTTTGCATAAAAGTCGTCTGTCAATAATGCTAATTATTGAAAAGTATTGTATAGTTTCCTGCATGTGGTGCAAATTTCATTTATAAAAAAAATATCATTTATAATCCTCGGTCTTTACAATTATAATGGCATTTGAATTGATTGAATTGAATTGATATACGTTGGATATCATTGCTAAATGCCGGATCTGCCGGTTTCCAACATTCTTATTTTCAATGACAAATTATAAGATGATAACCGAATTGAGAAGCTCCTGGGTCCAATAATGAAGAAGTAGACACTATGTGAACGTCGACCCTCAATTAATTCTGTACAGTTATATTTGCATTTTCAAAATTGTCATATTTCACGCACTCTTTCGCTTTTGTGACGCCGCGCGTGATCTTTTTAAAATGCTCCATGTAGAGTCAATGGACCAATACCGCGTATTTAAATTGAGGGAAATCGCTTGAAAATCTTGTCTGTGCGGCTTAACTTGAGCTTGCCTTTCATATGACAGCTTCAGCGTGAGCGAGAAATAAAAGAAAGTGATACAAAAAATTTGCCCCGAGGAACTTCGACCGTCTGTCGTAGCAATTCGCACTAACTACCACGGGTTTACTTCATGCACTCCTTTGCTTTTAAGTCAAATGTTCTCTTTGTGCATACTCTCCTCTACGCTGTCGAATAATTTCATGATTTTGATTCTTCTGTACATCCTGTTTAGATGTCAAACTGCAAAATTAGCTCAAGGAAGAACTTTGGATATCTATATAGTATTACTGTAATTTAATGTAATTTCGGGCGAGAAAAACTCATGATAAACATTGAAAGAAATGAATGATAATGTATGCAATAGTAAATCACGTAATAAATGGTAATTTGGCCATTATCCACTTTGTGATCTTTTGTGTTTTGCTGAAATTGCAATAAGAATAGTTTTGATAATTTAAGTGGCCACAAGATGAGATATCCATGTTTGGAGTATGAGCGAGTGCGTAATGTGTGTTGCATCATTAATTCTTGACTGTGTACTAACACATCAATACGAGAACTAAATAATCAAACGTAATATTGCGCTCATTGCGCGCTTTAAAGAGAAGCAAATAAAAGGTGTGCTCACATGTCACGGGCATGATTGGCTTAGGCGATATGCATATATATATATATATATATATGTATATATATATATATATATATATATATGTATATATATATATATATGTATATATATATATATATGTATGTATATATAGCACGTTTCTCCTTTTTATTTCGCTCTTAACTATAAATATACACTTGAACCCCGAATGGAAGAAGAAACATTTCAATATCTATGTATTTATAATAATAATTATAATAGCTGTATTTATAAAGCGCCTTTTGCCTGAGGAAACAAAGCGCTGCCATTATTACCCCGGCTTTAGCTCGAGCTCCCATCACCGGCGCTCAGTGCATGCAAGGAATTAATCCTGCCGGGTACCCATTCACCTCAGCTGGGTCGAGTGCAGCACAGTGCAGATAAATTTCTTGCTGAAGGAAAACACGACATGGTTAGGATTCGAACCCACGACCCTCTGTTTGAAAGGCGAGAGTCAGAACCACTAGACCACGACGCGCCCGTATAATTATATTTATGAGTTTGACGGAATTTAGATAGAAAAGGGAACGCGCATGGAGGGGTGGTAGTACTCTGGTGGCGAAAAAAAAAGAAAGAAAAAGAAAACAACTAGAAAGAGGCATTCATACAGAGGAGAGGGGCATAACGATGTAGAGGAGAGATGTGGGGAGGGAGCGGGAATAGAATGGTATTGTAGATGAGATTTTGGGGTGTGACATGCGACAGAACACATTAATTTTCGATCTTTTCATTTCGAGATTTTCATTACGCCAAGATTTGGCGGGGGATAACTCGTTGCTATCAACAGTCCTTCGGGAGCGAAACGTGGTTCTCCTTCCCTTGTCAACTGCACGCGAAGGGATTACAATTCTATGAATATCAACCATATTTGCGTTGAGATTACCTCTATTTCTACAATGCGATAGCTGAGGTTACTAGCCTACCTCAAACTGATTATTAAGATTAAATCAGGCTCGAATTCAATTGAAATTGCCTAGATATAAGGTTTACTCCGCTGTTATACCTTGATGGATAGAAGTTTTCACTTTTTCTCTTAAGTTAGACTAAGTTGTTTTCCACTTTTGAGCGAGCTAATTAGGTCAAATAAAAAACCATTTCGGAGGAGGAATTATCCGATGACGAGTTTAACAATCAAATAGTGAAAATCTCTTGGAGTATTTCCATTTTAAGATGACTTTTTACTTGACAAGTAAATGAATTAAGGTGATGTTCATTATCAACTGTCGTCATGACTAATAGTGTGGCAGGAAAATTGTTGAATATTTTAGCGATATACGATATAACAGATGGATAAAAGTGCCATGCATTTTAGACAGCTTTATGTAATTGATAGCTTTAAAGATATTTAAGCCGTCAGCAAACTTTTCATGTGATATTTGATGACAGAAGATTTTATTAGAAAGGTTTTTAGCGGTGATATAAAGATTTTGGACTAAAAGTTGGACAATAAATCCATTTCACGCCTCGAAAATATTTCTCAAAATGGAATTGGAATATCGATCATGTCAAAAATCTGGATAAAATCTAAATTATGAATTGGCCTGATTACAAAGACATCCATGATGTATTTTTTTTTAAAGGCGGAATGAAATCATTTTATTAAAACAAAATAACTTAACCTCCATTACCACCTTGCTAATTCATCAAAGATAAAGAAGGTCTAGGCCTGAGCGGGGATTCTAAACTGACGTATGGATAAGCTTCCCTATTATTCATGTTATTCACTGATCCTGTCTGCCAAGAAGTGATTGATGACTCTTAAAATGTTGGGCAACATATTGTCCACACAACAATACTGTGTAGTTTTCACCAAAAGCACACATTATTGGTTTAAAACTACCCAGAATTGGATAAAGTTTTAACCAATTGTTGTTTGGACAGTATGTGTCCCAACATCTTTAAGAGTGTAAGTATGCAATACGTTACGACAACCCATGAAAACGACGCCTAAATCGCCATGAAACCTTGAAAAAAAAAACCAGATATCTATCTCTATTAATGTTAAAATGATGAGGATATGCCATATGATCTATGGTGCTCTATATGAAGATCTAGATGATGTTATGTTACTCTTTACTGTTATGTGAATTTTTACTTTTTTCTATTGAATGTTTGACATCATACACCCACATGCATAAACATATTATACATTGCATCTAAACAAGTCCTTTTCAACGCACATTTATTCTACTTCCCAAGTGCATTTAATCCAATGCAATTAAATAAAAATTATAATGAGTCTTTCCTTTTCATTTCATGTATTCTTATTTCAAACGAATGAAGGATTTTTCTATTTATTATAAAATGGAATAATAGTTGTTCATTCTCCTTTTACGAATATAAACATGGAATAAAAATGAAATAAAAGACATTAAAAATCATGAATGCTATAGCCTTGAATCTATATCGGGGAAAAATCCTAGGCTTGTTATTAGTTCTTGATGAAATATTATCATCATTCTTGCAATTCTTCAAGCCATATTGAACGATATGAAGATTAAGTGAGACCATTTTTTTATGACTTTCCTAAGCATAAAAAAAATCAAAATAGTTTTCTTCGACAATTAGGACATACGTGAGGAGCTGGGAATCTCCAAACTTTACAATCTTTGTTTTGATGTATTTAGTTCTTTCATATTCTCATCATACATCATCCTTAATAGCTTTTCTGATTTTAATTATATCATTGATATGAGTTCTGCTTTATTCTTTATTGAAATTAAATGCAATATCACGTGAAATCAGGAAAAGTATTAGTTTAAAGCATTAAGCAGTAGAAGCCGTTTTGATTTACAGTGGCTATAACAGTTGCACCATGCTCTTTAATTCGATATATTAACAATATCAGTAAACAAGTTTAATGCAATAATGGTATTACAACAGGAATACGGGTCTCATTTTCATTAAATAGAAGGTGAAGAAGATGAAAGCGCCCCCGGTCTTCATTAGAAATTGTGGACAATGAAAGAGTAATTTAATCAGATGCAAGACGAGCCCGTCAGACGTTACAACCGAAAATTGTATTTACCTACGCCGGTAGGCGCGGCGCGGGATGGTTGTATAATGGGGTAATAGTGTATCATGTCGTATTTGAATGTGTCGAAGAGTAGATGGAGTGTGACACGATGGTTAGAAGAGGAAGAAAAATGAGGAGATGAGAAGAGGGGGTGGGGTGGAGGTAGAGATTTGTGTGTGTGAGAAGGGATGGAGGGGAAGAATACAAGGAAGAGTTGGAGATGGACGGGCGAGGGCAGAGGGTTGGATGAAAGAGATAGAACGAGCGTGTGAGAGGGAAATAAAGAGAAAGATGGGGAAGGAATGGAGAAGGAGAATTTCTAAATGGCAAGGAGGAAGGAGAAAGGGGCAACGAGAGATAGATGTAGCCAGATCAAACAGGGCGGGGTATAATGCAATAAGATTGAGAGGGAGCGCTTTGTGGGGGGTGCATGGGGCAAAATAGGGAGAGAAGATAATCGCAAGAAGGAGGAATAAGACAAATTAGAGACAGTAGGATAGTCTGAACCGATGAGTTTGAAAAAAGGGAATGCAAGGATATCCATGACCGGGAGAGATTATTTCCTCATATACCGCCCCTCTCCCTATAATTATGGTTGTAAGTTTAGAAAATATTCGTTAAGAAACAAAAAAAGAAAGCTCAATTTCATTGTGAATTATAGAGAACAGAGGATGTAGGGAGATAAAGGAATGGAATGTGTGTGTGTGTGAGAGGTACATGTGTGTGTGTGGGTGTGTGTGTGTCTGGGTGAGTGAGAGAGAGGGAATGAGAGAGAGTGAGATGGGAAAAAGCATTTGTGCCGACCGCCCAAAAAAAGTACGCATCCTTCGATGTCATCATTTATTTTTCCTATCTTATTTCTACTTTTACTCCATCATCATGGCCATCATCCTCAAATAATGTCACTTCTGACATCTCATATATTTCATACATGTCAGAGTACGGAGGAACTCCGTTTTTGCTATCATCCTGCGTTCATGGAAGAAAATATTCGCTTTCCAAACGGTGAGTGATTTCCTCTTCCTCCTCACCAGACACAAAATTGTTTAAATGAATATTTCTTCTCGCTCGACGGACCTAGACCACTGCTTCATTTAATCCCCGCTTTGGGTGCAAATCTTGTTCCTTTTTTCTTTGCTAACGGAGCACTGTTTAATCCCGTCTTGAGCTGACCATACTTATCGATCGAGGGAGTGTTCTAAATGGTTTTCAATCATTGCTACTTACGTGCGGAGACGAAAATGGAAAAGAGATTTTTTAAAGGACTGCTTTGGTTGACGTTTTAAAAGACGTTTTAAAAGTCAGTACAAACAGCAATCATAATGATACAATATTTTTGTAACACCTATTTCAATTTATAAATAAATGATAATGGAGTTTTAATGGTCATGATATTTTTGTATTAAACAGTTCATGTTATATAAAAATCCGGGCCTACACTCTTCTTGAGTAAAACAATGTTGCGTTCTGTTTTCCACATAGTAAGATTCTCGCAGCGCATTGGTCAAAAGTTGATCACGTGAGCTTCCACATCAATCATCACTCGCAGTGATGGACTTTTTGTGTTTCCCTGATAATTTCAGTTCATATTTTCTTGCATGTATCATGGCGATTGAAAAATGTGTGTTTTTTTTCATCTTGATATGATTTCAATAAATTAGCTTTCTAGAATTCTTTACTGTAATCTAGTCAACGTGAAGTTCATAAGATAGGCTTGCACATTAATGTGATATCCGGAGCTACTGCAAGCAATATTCTGTGCACGCCATGAATGTCGTCTGCGCAACGAGGGGGAGTCACCCCCTCCCCCTCCCCGATCCCTCCTCAACTATACCAGCTATCCAACCCTGTTAATGTACACAGAAATACACACATGTGCCTCCTACATGTCGTGAAGTCAACCGAGCTCCGTGACAACTCGCTCTCCCCCTCTCCTCTCTTTCTTATCCATTATCACAACGTGTATAATTGTTCTCTTTTGGCGCCGAAAACGTGTTGAGGTATCTATTTTACGCTGTCGTATCCGACTTCCGATTGAGATGGAAGTCGATGCGACGGTTATACTTACTCCTTTCGCCCCTCTCTCGTTTCATTTTCCCTCAGCATTTCAGCCAGACGAATTCGAGCTAATATTGCGATTTCTTAAGGTGATAAGACAAACGAGAACAAATCGGTGTTTGCCTTCAATTGTCTTTCGTATTGGACAGAGGATGTTGTCTTAACGATGAAGTTTGATTTGGTGAAATACGAAACGAAGATAGATTGTGTTCGCCAATATTGTAGTCCGAGTCCCTCGCGATTAATTCCGCCGTATTGTCATTCTTATTAATATTTTCGCACTTAGAAGATTGTGTTTTTATTTTACCAATCCCAACGGTACAATTTTGAAGGGTTTAGAAATGTAGGCATATGTACGTTTCAGGTCTACTGAAAGGTCCAAAATCAAAACGTATCAAAATCGGAAACCATTTCATTTATAATAATAAATTCAAACGGTTATGCGATTTGCTACTTTAGGAGGTATGTATAACTGCAGTATGGAGAGTAGAGGTATTTTAATGTTACTATAATAGATGTATGACTTGTTTAATATTAGGGCATGTTAGTTCGTAATATATTATTATCCCTTACAATTAACAGGATTTAATGGAAGCCAGATATCGGTGTGTCACTTACATGTATACCATTAACGAATAATCCCCTCCCCCTCCCCAATCTTCAAAGATTCCCGTACTTACGATATATGATATCACATGGTACTAGAAATAGATACATCTTCATAGATAAGTAAAACGTGTCGAGCGCGATGACAGCTACATTGATTTATATTTTTTCCTCCTGCTATCCATTTGAAATCAGAATATTACGCGGTCTGTTGCACCAGTGCCTATTCGCGATCAATATAGATAAGCACAAATCGAGAAGACGTGAGAAAGTTACAGAAAAGTATGGCATGCTCTCCATGTCCACTGGGCTGTCCGCTATCTGTTTATTTCCAGTGTTAGGGATGAAACATAGGTTGAATTGAATTTGTATCCTATAATACAGTTTTTCTAGATTTCAATTAATTTTAAAATGTAACGTGAAAATAACGTTTTGTGATATAACTTAATGAGAATGTAAATGCAATGTAATTAGATGTTTATATGTGTATCTACTTATCAAAGAACGATCCGAAATCAATTTTACGAAAACTATAATTTAGTTGGATAAGATCTGAATCAGTTCCTCGTGATTGAGCTTGTTTTAATCATGTCTTGCAACGTTGTAAGTCAATGTTTTGATTTACTACGCGTATTCGATGTTTCTGAGAATTAAAATGGATGATGTTCTTACAATGAATAAGAAGAGATATCCTTTGCAGTATAAATATTAAGCTAAATTTGAAACAAAAGCCCAACATGCCAAAATGAATTAGAACTGAAATTATATAAACAGCCAATTTCTTGTAATTCATAAACTTGTGTTACAAGAGAAAACCTAGACTGCCCGGACTGACTTTTAATAAAGTAAGTGTTAAACAGTATAAGTAATATTATTATCATTATTGAGAAAACATATTTCAATTGCATTAGGAAATCATGAAATAGAAGTACATAATTATTACCGTCATCAATCTTGTAGATAAGCGTAGTTAACATAATTTTAAATCGATTTTGCAAGCCATGCAAGCGGCGTCATTTCTGTCCCCTTCTGTTCTTTCTGAGAATCCGGTTTTGTATTTTTTTCTATTTATTTTTTATAAAAAAATGGCTCGTGGTTTCGTTTGTCTTCAAACTTCAATAAACGCTAAGAAGTTACAACAAAAAAGAGAAGAATTATCAAATCATTCATATCGAAAGCAATCTAATTCTGGCGTTTGGGGAATCAAGTTCTCCTCCCTGATAATCTTATCATCTTCAATAACTCAAACCGCGATGACAATTTCTGAAATTAATCAAGCTTACAGAAGGAATGACAGCTAATGAAACGTTAGGTCGCTTGTCGCAATTAATTCCCCGCAAAACTTTTATCTTTTCCTCGCCAAAAATCACGCAATATTTGCAGATCAACCGTGAATCTGGATCTGCAAATATGAGAATGAGCGTCACAATGAGTCAAAATGAGCAATTAGAAACTGGTAGATGGTTAATGAATTTATCTTTTAATCGTACCGACGCAATTATTTCATTTTCGCTGTCATCATAATGTTTGCTGGGCATGATTATTTAAAAGGAGAATTCATTTTTGTTTCGAGTGCAGTCAATCTATATGTCACGAGTGCTGACAATTTAATTCATAATTCTGGTGATTATTTGAGAAAGACTTTGGTCGAAACGAATCATGCTATTGTTCTTCAGAAGTGAGCTCAATACATCTTAGAATCCTTCGAAATATTGATATCAAGCGTTTGATTTACTTTGCCTATTTCTAATGTTAGATTTGGGTTTTATCTTTCAGAGGTTGAATGTTTATATGTGGTTTTTAGGAGAAATCGACCGCCTTCTTGGGTTTCATAAGGGCTTATCAATTCCGGGTTGAAATGATTGTGATGCTTTGTTAACAAACGACTGGTTGGTTCTAGACCTATATCAAACATCCGAATAATTATGTTGGTTAAAACATTTCAGAAAGTGCTCTTTTTTAAGTGATAATAACCCTGGCTAAACAAATGGGGGTACTGGGTTATTCTGAATCATGAACTACTTTGAAAAACACTTCTAGGCATGATAAAAGTGCTTTTGACGTTCGAAATATTCAAGGACATTTAAAACTTTTCAGCCCACTTTAGTTGGTCGGTTGAATTCTTACGGTGTTTTATCTTTATTTTAGGCACTTTAAGAAGTTAGGCTATAACGCTTCGTTATCCTCTTTGCATTTCTTCCTAGAATATAAATATTGAATAACTTGTGTAAAATTTGAAGGCCAGAACGAGGCCGTACATCGCGATCGGGTACATTTAATTTAAAGCAATCAAGCTGTCTATCTTTTCTCGCTTTAATTACAAGCTAAGATAGAAATCTGGCTCGCGCTCCGCTGCTTCTATCGACTTTTCTCGAGGAAAAGTGACAACTACGAATGAGGGCGAAGAAGAGACAAATACCACGAAAAAAAATCAAAGTTTGCTAATGTGTAGCTTGACAAGGCGCGCTACAAAATAACACTTTCGAAGTTCACTCGTCGATAAAGTGAAGTCATAGTAGCGTTAAGATTTTAGAGATTGACTTGACTTAACCATGTTAACTGTTTGGTGCTATTGATTTGAGTTTCATCACACAAGCAAAATCGATGGTGTATTTCACAAGCTAAATGGGTGAAAAGGGAGGCTAGTTAAATAGGCACAAGGGGCAAGAAAAGGTGTATGATTACCTGCCAATAAAGAAATTAGGACATTCCAATGAAAACCGAGTTCATTTTATAACTTAAATTATGAGTTTTCATGAAATTTCCGTACTATTTAATGTGAAGTAAATTATAAAAATTGATAAGACTCTTTTCTGCTTAGCTTCTCTATTCACCAAGGAGTGCTTATAATTATTACTCTGTCACTTCGTAATGAGCATTGTGGAAAATCATAAAAAATATGTATGCAAACATGAATACTTTACAAAGATCAGATGATCCTTACAAAGATCATTTCCCTGGTAAACGTTTCCGATTTGTGAGCTAGTGGGGCTTATGAACGACCAAGTGAAGGGGGGGGGGGGCATGGCGGCATTTCATTTGCCTCTACTCAGTCACCCCCCTAAAATTTTGAAGAATTAAAAAAATGAAAGTAAGTGCGCCTCTGCCCCCAAACAATCTTCACTTGCACCTACTTCCCCACCATCCCCGCCCTATTTAAAAAATCCTGGTGCCTATACAAATTAGTAAGTTAAAGAAATGTATTATTATCCACCGTCTTGATTTTTTGATATAATATTCCAACTATTTGAAGATATATTTTCAATAAAGTAGTCAACCCTTCGCGGTGTTATCTTCATCATCTTCGAAATGGAAAATAATAGAAAACTTAAAGTCCAAAGAAATTCACAGCATATATACGTGTTCACTACGAACGTTCTTGATGTGCAGTGAATGGCGGATCGACAGGTTATCACGTGATGAATTTATGACACGTGATACGTGAGATACCAGTAAACGCGCGATAATCAGCGATAGCGATCAGGCATCGGTATCGTTCGACGTCGATCATTCGAACACTAGCTCTGTGACAACCGTTGCTGTCAGGACTGTTCATAGATTCGGGGAAGAAGTAGAGGAAAGATGAAAATTGATGAACAAACTTCAGACGAGGCTTCGTTTATTCCATGAAGACCTTAAGAAATGGGTTTTGGACGATATCACTTTGTAGATTAGTTGTGCCCGTTTCAAACTATTTTTTTCCTGCCGAGTGTATTAATTGAAGATTCATCGTTTTATATAGCAAAGTGAAATAAAGTCATTCATTGTTGCAAGTTTTCGAATCGCAGCACCCGTAAAATTGTAATTTTAGGCATAATTACGATAAAAATAAAACTGCTGAAAATTATTGTTTTATGAGGATCCGCAATGTGAGAAGATATTAATATATATATTTTTTTTTCTCTCTCTTTTTTTTTGTTGGGGGGTTCTTGGCTTATTATTCATGCTTTCGTAATTATAGTCAAGAAATTTGAAATCAAGCCACTCCGTGACACCTGAAACTTATTAAATTAACCGCAATCATGATCAGAGCAATATCAATTATTATTAGGATACGGAAAAAATGGAACATGCTTTCCTGACTATGGACATTGCATTTCTTGATGAGACTGATATAGATGGAGTTCCATTAGTTCATTGTAGTTCGTACTTTGGTTAAACCATTATACTCTAGCACAAAATTTATTGCATTTTTCTTTTGGATGGGCATGTACAATATTCAAAGATACAGCTATTGGAATGATATTCAGTCCTGAGAAGAATTTCACTTTCCTTTCCCTATATTCAAGGGTGATCTCGTTCAGAATAAACTTATTTCGGCGGGAAAATATATACAATAAACACTTATCTACCACTTGGTGATTGGGCGCTATAGAAATGCCAAGTGTGATCGATTCGGAATGGGGGTGATTTTAGCTGAATTATATGACAGGCAAGATACCGAGCAAGCCGCTAAAAACATCACATAACAGCTTAATTGAGGGCAGTACTTTGCCTGAGCGGGCAAATTTCCTCGCACGCCAGAAATCAATAAATGGCCAAACTGAAGGGCAATTCAAGAGCCTTCCAAAACAGGATGTAACGAGTTGCGACGTTGACATTAGAGTTTCTATTCGGGATTTATGCGTCCAATTTTTTGCACCCCCTTCCCTCTCCCACCCCCCCCCCCCCGCTATCTCTCTCTCTCTCTCCTTCCTTTCTCTATTTCTGTCTCTTTCTTTCTTTCTTTTTTCTCTATTCTCTTTCTCTCCTCTTCCTGTTTCTCACTGTATCCCTCTTTCTACCAGCCTCTCCCACACCCACCTCCCCCACTTACACAGACTCCGCCCACAAACTCATCTTCGTTGAGGTTGATATCGTTTCCTCACTTTTCACCGGTTTTACCCAGACTTTCCCCATCCTTATTTTCATCTCCATTATGTTCTATTTCTGTTGAATTAGTGTGTGCCACATTATAGCATTTGATGTCATTTATCGGGCATGGCTCAAAGTCTAGCTATCAGGCACGTCATTCTGTCGAATTTCTTGACTCATCTCCACCTGCTTTGTGGCTATCATTAGTTATCACGAGGAAGTATTTATTCATCCATTTATAGAGTTTTTTATTCTCTTTCACTGTTGTTATCTGTCTTAACTTTCGTGTTTATTCTTTAGAAAATTCAAAATTAAAGTACCTTTTATATACATGTTGATGGTATATTGCTTGTGTTGTTCAACTTTTCTGTCACGGTGAAGGTGCGTTTTTATATCGTGTTTAAATGTCCAATCAACATCGGCACTAAACTGGCAATATCTTTGAAACAATCACATGTAACAGGAACATGCTACAAATCCTTTAAAAAAGAAAACGCATCTTGATATTTCCAGATGTTTAGGGGCTCGTTTATAGTGACTGCATTGCGGAGTGTCTATATTGTGCACTTCTGGTGCTTAAAAGCACGGAAGCACGTGACATGCTGCATTGAGCACTCCAGGTGCTGGTTTTGCACCCCAAGTGCTCAAAATCGGCACCCCGTTGTATAGTCACTCTATACAAACGCACAAACTGCCTAATCTAGCACTTTCTTTCTTAGTGTATCTTCGGTAGATATGAAAGCATAAAGAGAAATTATGTAGCGAGGCCTGGAGGAAATCTGTCAAATATTGTAATATTCTTTGGAAGAATTGAAAATGCCGAACTAAGCCAGAAAGTAGTACACCTACGCCAAATATCCTTATGGAATCCCCTTAAATGTCACAATCTTGGTGATTTGAGAAAATTATGAATATGGTGTTTCAGTAATGGTCTGCAGTCTGGTAACATGTATGTAGATGAGGTAGCACCCCTTTGAATCTTATATAAGCTTCAAACAAAAGAAATAATAAAATAATAAGTCTAATTGTGCTGTACTATTATCTTTTCCATTTTCTACAGGTTTGGTTTCAGAACCGAAGAGCAAAATGGCGGAAGAAGGAGAATACGCGGAAAGGTCCTGGTCGCCCTGCCCACAACGCTCATCTTACATCGTGCAGCGGAGACCCAATTCCACCTGATGAGCTAGAGCGAAAAGAGAGAATGAAAGTAGAAAGGAAGATCAAGAAACAAAAGGAGAAGGCAGAGAAAGCACCAAATCGACATGTTTCTAGGCGAGTTGGTGGCAGCAGTGGGTCTGAAGGAAGCGCTGGTGGAGAGGGTGAGAAGAGAAGAAGAGACTCGTGTAGTTCTTCAACAGGTTTATGTGTAGATGGACCGACGGGGTTTTTAACAGAAGGCCATCTGTCACAGAAAGACTTCATGGAAAGCTCGAGCGCTGAACCAAGCGAGGTAGATTCAGAATGCATGGACAACATCAGTATTGATACATCGGAAGAACAGCGAAAACTTCCGGATTCGCCGCGGTTCAAATTAGCGGCACGAACTCTTTTAAATCCACTGCGGGGTGTCGGACCGTTACCGCGGTTCGATGCGGATAAACTTCAAGACTGCGACGCCGCATCCGCATTTCATAGTTCGTTTAGCATCGACAGACTTCTGTCTCGCCAACCGGAGCAGCACCCGGATATGAAACCAGGAACTGTTGCGGCAGCCGCTGCTGCTGCTGCCCTCTGGCCCGAATTCTGCCCGAGCTATGCCCTAGCAGCACCAAACCCTCTTGCATGGGGTGCCCTCACTACCTTTGGGTTCCCGAGAATGTGGGCCGGTCTTACGGCAGATCGATTAGCCGGGTGCTTACGGGCCAACAGTCAGCAATTAGGCCTACTTGATGCATGGAGGGAGAGAAAGACAATGAGTGTCGAGGCACTAAGGAAGAAAGCACAAGAACATAAAGAGGCGTTGAGCAAAAATGATCTAAGCGATGGGTGAATAGAACTTGTAAAATATTTACCATTTTATTAATGTGCATAGTGATAGATATATTAAATTATCTTAAAAGTGTGAAATGGAAATTGTGGGAGGAAAATTGCATTTATAATGTTTATGTAAAGTTGAAATGAATTGTTATTCTATATGAAAACGTGTTTTATAAATAAGTTAACAAACTATAAGGCTGTCTGAAAATACTCATTTGAAAATTAATATGTGGATTGAAGATGCTCCAAGGTTATGGCTAATTGAATTTTACCCCTTTTATGTTTTCATGGAAAACAATCGCTTTAAACCAGTCTGAAATCATCAAGTAACTTCCCAAACCCGTCCTCCGTATGCATGAACTGTTGACAAAATCGTTAATGTTTATAAATGAGCATAGAATATCGTTACCATTATAGAATACTCGTTATCCTTGTGCCAGTAACAGTGAACCAATACTTGTTAATATATGCGAAGCTAGGCAGCTACAGAGGGTGGTCATGATGCCTCCAGACCGCTATGAATTATAGGGTTTTCGTTTCAACTGAAACAATTGATATAAAGATTACAAAAATGCTTCACTTTACTTTCCTTTATTCAGGAGTTCCTGTTAATTTTCCTAACAAATCTTCAGCCCAAAGTTTTCACCGCCAGGTGGACTAGCGCTGAGCAACCCCCCCCCCCCCTATTTATATATTTTACCCAATTTTATCTACGTGGTTATTTCGACTACCATGATTACCTCGAGTTCCAGTTGGGTTGTTGTCAATGGGCAAATCATTTCAGAGTGCCAGTCATTAAAAAAGATAATCGTCGACATTTACTATTATGGCTAAATTGGTATTAGATACACATTTATCAATCCCATTACAATAGGATGTTGTTTATTTTGCTCATTCCTCTGGCATACGTCAGGTTTTTATTGGTATGCATGTAAGGGTTTATAGCTTGAGTTACCTCGATAATTAATAATGGGTGGTCACTGGTCGTAAGATACTACGGCAACCAACTTTTTCTTCATCATATGCTGACGACGTTCTCTTCTGAATGTGTATTAACTTTTAAAGTATGGGCCAATTTTACATGTTCCACATTTTTATCTGAAATATGAATGCAAACAAAGTGGTAAGTTGTATAACTAGGAAAATTTAAGTTCAAGTACGTGCATTGTTGAACAATTAAAAAAATAAAAAACAATGAGAATTTTTCAAATATCATTCTTAAGATATCACCGTGGGGGATTTATGATCGGCCGCATATAGGTAATTTTCATTCGGATGTTCGGTCGGGACAACTCCTTTATTTTCTCCAAACACGAATTTACTAAAATTTCATCTGTTTTCAAAACTTTTACTCAGAAAGTTTTCCACTAAAGCAGAAGTTATCATTCAATAAATTACAGATATGATGTCGTTTCGATTTACGTATGTGTTCCTTCGATGAATAAAAAAACAATTTCGTGAGGTCACATATAGCAATAATATCTTCTGACTAATGCCCTAATGAAAAGGTGCTATAGAAAAACGAAACAAAATCCTAATAACTAATTACACAACAAATGATACAGATGTTCTTACATGTTTAATCACATTTTCTTTAGGAAACCACAAAGTCTTAGTGATCGCATTTTAAGGGCCATGACTACCTTATCTCTTCTCCAATTTTTTTCAACCCTTCTCTATTTTTTAGCATTATAAAGAAACAAATATTCCTCATTTTCGAATAAACCAAAAAGCATACTTCATTGACCAAAGATAAACATTCTATATTGCCAAAATGTATCAATCGCCAATCTATGATGAATGACTTTCTTTGTTAGATCAGATAACGTAATTCCAGGATAGCTTATTTATGGATATGGGTGAATTATTTCTTTATAATTCGTTTACGGTATATGTTATATTTATTTATCGTTTACAGTGTTCTTGAGGTATATTGATTCCACATTTCAAATCACAAAGCTATGTTGGTAATGTCATGAAACAAACCAATGATCTACGAGATACCACACTCGACTAAGGCGAGGTACATGAATAGCTGACAGGAATGTATTCCTTTGTTGGCATAGTCTATCCCTACCTGCTGCATTGGCATGAATGCAGCCATTGCCATAATTTTATTTCTCAATCCATTGAAATGTTATTAACTATCAAATATCGATTCTATCCTTATTTTTTTTATCCTTAATATATATATATATATACATGTATATATATATATATATTTATATATTTATATATATATATATATATATATATATATATATATTCTTAATTGAAAATCGTATCTGTGTTTAGGATTCTGTTCAAAGCGATCAAGAAACAGCCTAATCCAGCATCAACAAAGTTTTAACTTTCTTGACTCATTGAATGAAGACGTAGATATTTACAAGAAAAAAAATTACATTTACGTTTTAGGTTGTTGCTTGATTCTTTTTCTATATACAGTTTCTTTTCTTTAGGTGGTAACCAAGAAGCTTTCATAACTCTCCACAAATCACGCCATCTTTAAAATCACCGTGTCATTTGATCCACTCCCTGATTGTTATATTCCGTTTGCTGTATTTTCTTTTCACTCCAAACCCCCCCCCCCCCAACACTCCTGTCTTAATTGAGTCACAAAACTATTAAATATCATGCGATAAATCACTGCGTCTCATGCTTGCCATCACGTAAACGTGGAATCCAATTTGTTGCGAAAATCTGTTATTTTTCGATGCCGCCATCCAATCCAGCGCGGTTAGTATGATACAATCTCAAGTAGTGGAGACGTAACAAAAATTTAATTTCCTCGACGGGGCTCTCGAAATCGGAAAGGAGAAAAGCGTAATTTCGTCCTCCAAACACAAGGGGGTGAGTTGGAGAAGGATAACAGGCTAGGTGATGCTGTTACACGCATTCTTGAGAGATGAAGAGTAAAGAGAGAGTTTATTCACTTGTCTACGGCTTGATGTAGCGGTTTTAATTTTCACAGTGTTTTACTCGCTTGATTGAATAGGAGTGGAAGTTTAGATTAGAGGAACCGCGAACCATGGCTGACGTGGATGTCGTTCTCTCTCAATCTCTCTTCCTTTCTCTATCTTTTAGATCTTCAAGACTAAGAATGAATTAGGGGTAATTATTGCGACTTTGCCTTAAAGGGAGAGTGACGACTTGACTGTGGTCATCTTACCTGTGGTAATAAGCACCGTCTCTTTCTACGAGCCTTATTAAGCGCGTGATTCAAATCTTGAAATAATAACTTTAAATTATTGCAGATGTTTCACACATCATTCAACTGAAATTTACTAATTATTCATTTTAGAATTGAAGCAAACTTTTGTTACTGTCTTTTCACAAATCTGATGAATTTTACCAAAAGAAAATCCTCGATTCAATTTTGCAAGTGCGATCCGTTGATGTAGATGCAGTTCAATTCCTAGAACCCGATCATTTCAAATCGAATCACGACAATATTACAATAGATCAATTTCTACATGAACTAGCCAGGCAAATGTTGTCTCGGATGAGACTCAGATTTAACTTAACGTTTGTCGATTTAAGGAAACTATAAGTACTCAATCCCGAAGCACAATAAAAAGTAGTGTTCGATGTGAAGATTTAAAAAAAAGAATCGGTTTCCTCGACCATGTCGACAGCTGTATGGGCAAGGGAGAAGTATGTGAGTTTTCAGTTGATGTTATCAATGGTGGATAGTATTTGAGGGGGAATTTCATGAGTTTTACTTTGTAAATAGTCTAATGAAGAAAGAAAATATTCTAATGTAATTATGTTTATACACATGATATACGAGTGAAGATTAAAACGTAAAGAATGAACGATATATCCAATGAAATGTTCATTGCGATTTGGTGTTTATGATCTGACGTTGGTGATGATGAATATGATGTTGTTGATGAACTTTTCATGGTGATCTATTTTGATGGAGGCGATGATGCTGATGATGATCACGATGATGGCGGTTAAAGGTAACATACTTTAGATAATCAAGTTGGTTCTGGGCGTAACAAAAAGCTTAGCAAAATTGATCGCAGAACAACGTTTTACGATTGATTGATTGCACTGACTATACAATTAATCGTGATAATTAATTGGCTGTGCGATGAATTGTTAAGCTTTATGGGGGACCTTGGTGAAGATGATGAGATTGCATGGATGATGATGATCATGATAATGATGATAATGATGATGATGATGATGATGGTGATGAAGATTATATTGATGAGGGTGATGATGATAGTGATGATCGTGATGAAGACGATGATGATGGTGGTGGTGGTGGTGATGATGATGATGATGATGGTGATGATGGTGATGATGATGATGATGGTGATGCTGACGATGATGATGATGATGATGGTGATGGTGATGATGATGATGATGATGGTGATGATGATGGTGATGATGGTGATGATGATGATGATGGTGATGCTGACGATGATGAAGACGATGATGATGGTGGTGAGGATAATGATGATGATGGTGATGATGACGATGATGATGATGATGATGGTGATGATGGTGATGATGATGATGATGGTGATGCTGACGATGATGATGATGATGATGGTGATGGTGATGATGATGATCGCGATGAAGACGATGATGATGGTGGTGGTGGTGGTGGTGGTGGTGGTGATGATGATGATGATGATAATGATGATCGTGATAAAGGTCGTAATGATGATGATGATGATGATGATTGGTGGTGGTGGTGTTGATGATGATAACAATGATGATGAGGATAACAATGATGATGATGATGATGATGATAATAATGATGGTGATGATGATGATGATAATGTTAATGATAATAGTACTTCATGTACTTGGTACATGATAGTATGCCTTATAATGTTAGTCCTACACCTACTTCTACTACTACTACTACTACTACTACTAATAATAATAATATTAATATTAATAGTAATAATAATGATAATAATAATAATAATGATAACAATAAATAATAATAATAATAATAATAATGATAATAGTAATCATAATTATATATAATGATAAGTATTATAACAACGACAATGATAATAATGATGATGATGATAATAACTATAATACAATAAGTATTATAATAACAATGATAATAATAATAATAATAAAACTAAAAACAATAACGATAATTAGATAATGATATTAACGATTGTGATAAGAATGACAATACTACTACTGCTGCTGCTGCTACTATTTCACTAATGATTTAGTGAAATAACTATATGATTTAGTGAAATAGGGCTTATTTCTGCCAGAAAATGTGCCCCCTTGGAAAATCCTGGATCCGCCCCTGCGTATATGAGTCAGACTGCTGTAATGTATTTTCAACCAAGACTACTACACTATCGTGACTTGAAAGACATTCTACTCAAATTTAGATAGACTTATCAGAAAGGCTCTTAATGTATATTTTTTTAGATAAAAGCTTCTCGTCAATTATTCTAATGGAATCTATCCATTTAAAAAAAATATATTTTCTAGATGTTTAAGCTCTGTCAAGAGCCCCTCGGAAAATTCTAGGAGATAGTTGCATCAATTTATTTGATTTATTCTATTCTTCATAGAAAAATATATATAAAGGTCAACACGTGTATACAAGTGTAAAAACTATGAACATATAAATACATATTTATAGATCCATACGCTAGCAGGCGCATACGTTACAATGGTCATGATTTAACATATCACCACAAATGTGACAAAATAGACTATAGCTAAAAGAAATGGATGTGAGAATCTTAATGAAATGCACATATTTTTCAAATAGTATTATACACTGTTAGAAAATCTCTACTTAAAAAAAGGAAATTCCTGTAGCAGAGTCTCGAGAACACCTGTAATCTTACTGCACTGTGTAATATTACATGCATTTGGGTAAAATTACAAAAAAAATGGTATTTGCTTATGTAACCTTACAATTGTATTGTCATAAAACTATTTCCTTTAAAAAACAGACATGTTCTGTAAAAAAAATTAAAAAAATCTTTCCTGTTAAAACAATTTACAGAATGATTTGGTTATTTCTTTCTGTAAAATCTTTTTTTTTTCTTCTAATAGTGTTTAACCTCAAATCATTTGTGTAAAACTATTCCCTAACTTCTATCATAACAGCACATTCTAACAGGCAGTTTTGAAACTCTTATGGCTAATTTGATTTGGAGTCTTGATAAATTTATCTCTCCAAAGTAAGTTGTTTTCAAGAAGGAAACTTTATTTTGTTCACAATAAGAACAAAATTATAGTTTGAGGTGTATACGCACACTGGTTTCGAGGGTAATTGGTCAATTTCTACAGTTTTGTATACTATAACGAAAGATCTGTTTACGTCAAAACGTTCACCTGTTGGCATGTTCGATCAAATAATATGTTTTTGCATGCCAGGCAGTTTCCATGTATACGACCCCTTCAAATCGTCTGACAGAGGTAAACTGGCTCCGTTAACTATTCACGATTATAACTGACCAGCCCGATTTGGGGGAGAGAAATGAAAAAGGTTCCACTTTTCCCCAATAGTGACCCAGCTAGATTTAATAGCCTTCAATTATATGGAATCAATTTGGCCTGTAATGATGCCATTATAAAAACCCGCCAAATGGGTATCGCTTTTCAGCAATTTTTGATTGAATTACCCTGTGGCGGCAAACACTGATAATCGGCGATCGAACCACCTGCGATCTTTTGTATGGGGCTTAAAAATACTTTGCATTGACTACTTGATATTGAATTTGTAAAATTACGTTGTTTACCGCGCAATCGTTAGGGCGTATCGTTGGCGAGGTAATCGCTGTCTTACATGGTGGTCCCGTGTTTAGTGTCGCCTCCAAACTGGTCCACAATTGTCCGCGTCTGTGATTGTATGGTACGGGTTAACGTCAACAAAGGAGCAAGAAAGGACGACGAATCAAAGCGAACCGTTTTATGGAAGATAATCGCTGGTAATTGAGTGTTCGCATTCCAATATAATAGTCGCATAATACTCAAAAGTCAAGACGTCTTTGAGAAAGAAGAATATATAACTGTTTTTAATCCTATCATGAGATGAGTGTCTCTAACTTCAAGTAGGAGCATGCTATCTCTACCATAATACAGCCTAGACGTCTAGGTTCTATCACTTCTACCAGTGCTTCAAGCTTCGTCTGGTAAGAGTTATTATAGCATTCAATATTGAGGAAAAACGATTGAATCAAATTGCTGATGAGGAGCCAGACATGTTTTTAGTGTGTAAGTGAAATGTGAAAGTGAAAGCAAGAACGAAATAAGAATTTTATTTTCCTTCCAACGTTTACACAAGCGGGCTCTGAATTACACTACTCCTTGCATAATTATTTTGGCAATTTGAATGGCGAAACTTATTTTTTCAATCCTACGTACTTGAGTTTCATCTCATCGATTCTATAATTTCCTTTTCACCTTTTTTGAAAATAAATTATCCCTTCTTACTTCTCGTGTATTTTAGTATATAGTGTGTCGACATGAATTCGATGTGTTCTGACATAAACAACCTCTCTACAGACTTAAACAAAAGAATTACGGGCCGAAATTATAGTTTACAGCGAATGCAAATTCTTATTGAATTGAATTAAATAACTTTATTGTCCATGATCATTATTGGTATTTGTCCGCTTTAGATCTATCTGTCTATAAGTATGGCACCCCCAATGAAAATCTTGGGGGTGCTTCACCAACCCCAACACCCCTGCAGCTGCAGCTTCCCAGGGCCATGCATGCGCTCCACATCTCTGCAAAGAATTCACAGCCCGATCGTAACACTAGTGATGTTACAAAACCATTGAGATTAGATGGGCGTGTAAACTTATTCTCGCAGCTTGTCTGTTGGGTTTCATTCAAGCCGATGATGGCGTCCTACTAATTCTCTTCTTGATGTATTTCTAAGCCCCTGCATTTGTGATATGTTTTACAAGCATATCGATGGCATTTATTGATCCCTCAGAAATCAAAATATAGTGTTTTTCTCTTGATCGGTTACTCAACACGATGTCAGCTTTATGACATGGTCAAATTATAGTAAGAGGCATCTTGAAAAGAGATATCAGACTTAAGAATTTGGAATTGAGGCCTAGTTCGACCGTGAAAACGATCGCCATTTCAAGTATTTGATAGGCCCTGACAATAATTAGTCTTTCTGTTTTTTTTTGTTGTTGTTGTTGTGGAGGTTGTTGGTTTTCAACCGGCGTTTGACGGTAAGTTTTTTTTCCAAATCAAAGATATTCGATGGGTATTGGACACTTTAAATCAAATATGTAACTAACATTGTAATCAATATTGGTCCATAAAACCCGAAGGAAGTATAATATCACTTTTCGTAATATATTGGGATAAAGGAATATGTTGATGTTTTTTAAGTCCCGATTGCTTCATATTCTGGCAATAAATTTTAAACCTGGCATTCATCAAAATGTCAGGATAATTTGATTTGGATATATATCTAAAAAGTGGTCGAATTCCTGTTCTCCTTAGAGCTATTGAAGTATTGGTCAATATTAAACTAAACTGCTAAACAGGCTTTAACAACTCTTCTTGTGTGTTCGATTTTCTTTTTCTTTTCCCTTTTTTTGATGGGATCCCTATTCCTCGTTATCAAAATGGCATGTATTCGATTGCCGAATTATCTTTAATTCAATAGCATGAAAAACATGTGAGATCATATGACTACACGGAGAATGAATCACTAAGCCATCATTTTGAAAACGTCTTTGTCCCCGGACCAATCGAACACGTGAAATCATATCCTTATCCATTTCTTTCCCTACCGATTTCTATAGCAGTGTTGTATTAAAATAGAGATGGCGGAGACGAAAACAAGAGTCACAATTTCGCCGTCAAACGTCATCTCATAAAAAAACGGATGGGGATCACCATTTAACTAGCTGTTGACACTGTAAGCAGGAGCACAAGAAGGAGATTCTTCTCTCAGTTAGTGAATTCTTCCTGTTTTTTAACCGAAGAAAATCCCGCCAGCTTTCTCGAGTTGATCTCCACAAATGGAATCGGTTATTGAATTACACGGCAGGGAGATTGCCACCCAAAGTCGCGCCTAAGACCCGGCCGAGTCGGGCCCGGGCGATGCCGGTCTAATCACCGCTTTAGCCACAACGCGACGATTGGATGAAAACAAAGCTATAGATGCAAAAAAAAAATGCGGGAAGGGAGTCATGAGAGAGGAGCATGGGGCTCTTATGTTGTAGACAATTTCAATGTGGTCCATTAATAGATGAGACACGTCATCATGCCGATTTACATTTGAGATTTACTCTTTCGTTAATTTCAGCGGTGTCAAAAAAGAATAAAAAGCTTTGGGATAGATTTACAAGCATCGCGACACGGAGGGGTCGTGTATCTCAATGCTCAACGTTTCAATGATTTATAAAGAAAACAGCTTCTCTATATATATGTCTTGTAAATTAAACGAGTTATATGACGGTTTAACATTTATGATCAATCTTTCTATTTTTTATTCCGTCGAAATTGTCTTCAATATATTCGTTAGTTTTATTCTTATTTTGCTTCTTTTTAGTTTCTTGTTATGTACAACATAAAGAAATGACAGAACTATATACATTGAAAACAATAAACATTATATATGAACAATAAACCCACATGATTCATTTTGTTCGTCGAATTCGTCATAAATTTTGTAAATGTGGAAATTGACTTACTTCACTGAGTGGATTTCGATATAAATTTAGATTTGAGCGTTTAAAATGGTTCAAGGTTAAGATGGTTTTAACATTTGTTACTTTGACTGTTATTTTACATGGCATTCCTATGTCCAAAATGAAAACTATAATGGTCATCATTATGTTTAGTAGTAAGCTGTGGTAACTTATGTAATAGTACACGCCAGCAGTTTTTGTTAGTATATTAGCAGTAGTTAGAAGTATTAACATTACTATCGAAATACATATTCCTCTAATGAATCTGATTTTTCAGGAAAAAGAAGCAGAAGAAAATCAGGAAGAAGAAAAAGAAGAAAGAAGAGGAAAAAGAAGGAGAAGAAGAAGAAGAAGAAGAGGAGGAGGAGGATCGAGGAAGGGGAAAAAGAAAAAGAAGAAGAAGGAGAAGAAGAAGGAGGAGGAGGAGGAGGAGGGGGAGGGGGAGGAGAAGCAAAAAAGAACAAGAAAAGGTAAACGAGACGAGTAATATTAATCATCAACGTAGCGGTTGGAAGTATAGGATCCCCTTACACAAATCACAAAAGTTACACCTTAGATTAGGTCAAATAGCGTAATTTTTGACGCAATTCTTTTTATCGAATTTCCTCGGATATAAAAAAAAAACTGTCTGAATTCACCATATACGTTTACCCTCAGAATCTGTGACGTGACTTACAGTTTGTTCGAAACTTTCGGTCATCTATAATACCGAAAGAGTTACAAAACTTTTTTACAGTGTTGGCCAAAGTATTTGATTATTTCTTAAAAAAGGACTAGGTATAAGCAGGTTCATTGTTTTCATTGTTAACATGGTTAATCTTTCTTCAGGTTTGTAAAGATAAGATAAGAAAACTGGTACCCTTAATAACATACATGTAGATTGTGAAAATCACTTTAAAGTTATTGTGAATGATTATTGGTATTCTCCCCGATTGAATTTGTATTAATACAAACCCCTTTTTTTTGCAATATCATTGCTATGCAGCTTTAACCTTAAAATCCTTTGCCAGTGTACATTAATTCTTATGCTTAAGAAACGCAGCATTCGATACGATTGATCATCAACTGCTGCTACAAAGAATGAGTACTTATTTCGGAATCAAAGGAAGTGTTCTCCGGTGGTTTTCTTCCTACCTGGAAAAGAGATCGCATGCTGTCAAGATTGAAAACGCTACATCAGGATTATCTCATGATGAGCAAGGGGTTCCTCAAGGGTCCGTCATCGGACCACTTACCTTTACAACGTACACTGCCCCTATCAATGACATTATAAGATCTCATGGTGTTGATGTAATGTTATATGCAGATGACACACAAATGTATATTGTCTTCAATCAATGTGATCGCCAGGTTTCAGTTGAAATACTGAATGCCTGCATCGTTGATATTAGGAGTTGGGCAACCAAAAACAAACTGTCTCTTAATGATGAAAAAACAGAACTTATACATTTCACTTCGATGTTTCGTCCAGAAATAAGTATGATTGATGTTAGGGTTGGCAACAATCATGTTGCTCCTGCTGGCAATGCTAAAAACTTAGGGGTTATATTTGATAGACATATCAATATGAAAGAGCAGATTAGTTCTATCTGCAAATCTGCCATGATAACAATCAGATGTATCAGTCGAATAAGAGGGTTTCTGAATAAAGAGGCAACAAAAAGCCTGGTCCATGCATTTTGTCACCAGTCGAATCGACTCATGTAATAGCTTGCTATTTGGTCTTCCCAAAAAAGACATACACCGTATACAGATGCTGCAGAATATTGCAGCTAGACTAGTAACTCGCACTCCTAGACAACACGGCATTACCAGTACCCTGAAGAAATTACATTGGCTTTCTGTTGAAAAGCGCATCACATTTAAGATTATTTTTTTAGTTTTTAAAGCTCAGCATGGCTTATCTCCATCATACTTGTCCAATTTACTAAATGATTACAACCCACCCCGTAACCTTCGATCAAGCAAACGGGTATACTTCTCCAAATTCCCAAAACCCACACAAGCTTTTATGGTAGCAGATCATTTGCTGTAGCTGGACCAACCCTTTGGAACAAATTACCCCTACATATCAGACAGGCATCCACTTATTCAACTTTCAAATCCTTACTAAAACCCATCTTTTCCGAAACTCATAACTAGGTGTAGTATAGGTAATTATTTTATAGGTAATAATTGTAAGTTTAAATATTAAGTAATTCTGTAATTAACAAGTCTATTTTCTTTTTTTGTAGTATAATGTACTTTGTATCCTTTATTGTAAAGCGCATAGAGAAACTTTCAGTTTATTATGCGCTATATAAGAGAAGTATTATTATTATTATTATTAAATCGAAGAGTACATGTCAACTATGTTATGTATATATTCGAGTTCAATTCTAATGATGACTGATGAGTGGAGTGGCCATAATTATTGACATTCTTCTAATTATTTTTTCATTAATTATGATTATATTTCAAGCACGTGTGATTGTCCCATTCGCGTTAATTTTCATTGATAACGGTGACATGTGATTATGACAAGCCAAAATTTGATTACTTTTATTTCGTTTCCTCCCCTGTTGAACTGTTGGTAATGCAGTTGATTAGTATTATTACATTGTCATCAGTGCATATGAAGTGAAGCAAGGCGTCATTTAATGACATTTGTGTCAGGACAAACAACAATCATAATAATGATAGCCACCGTGGAGAGAGTGTCTGGCGGTTTGTTGCCCCTCCCCCCCCCCCCCCCCCCCCATAGACGGCCATGGGCTCACAAGGCCACGGTGACCGATAAAAATTGAACTTTCTTAAGACCTTGGAACGAGTTTTACCCCTTCCATGGGACCCGGGTTAAACAACAACCTCAGTTGGTCTTTTTGCTAAAAAAGAATTGTTAATGAAGCGTAAGTGTATGCACCGTCAGTTCCGCCACAGTCTTGGATGATCCGAAAACTCGCATTTGCGTGTTTATGGGTCTCAACCATTCATTGTTTTATTACTATGTTATTAATTGGTATCTTGAACTTGGATGAAATGACAGTCGAAAGAAAATAAATATTTAAATGAATTGAATTTATCATGATATCGTACAATGTTCTTGAAATACCTTCCTGCGGGCTGTGCAAATTTAAATGTATATAAAATTATGAGGGCACAGCCGTATTTTTTATTTATTTTATTTTTTGCTCAGTTGATATTTCAAAATAAAATCGGACACAGGCTAAACCAAGGGAGGAGAGGGGGGCATAGGGCATAAGCACCCAAGTCATCTCCTCGTTTCATTTCTCCTTGGTTCTGACTATGTCCGGGTTGAATTGAAATATCAACTGAACAAGGGGGAGGCATTTGCCCGAAGCCCCGTTCTTCCAGATTAATCCAACGTGAGAGAAACCAAGTACAAAGAAACAACTATACTCAGTTGTAATTACATTCCAATAAATGCTGCTTTACAAAGAGGTTCCTAATATGAAGTGCATAATGATAATCTATCACATGTATTAGGGATTTTTGTGAAAATAATGTTTTTGATTAATGATTGCTTATTTTGTTCATTGCCGGAGCCAGAGTATTTTGTTGGAGCACGGAATGGAAGGGGGTATTACGTAATCGGTCTCATCAATAGCGTGAAGGCACAAAATCAACGCCAATAGGGCATGGGTATGGAGTGCCTAGTCTGCTGTCTAAACCCTTCACTCGAGTTCAGAGTCTGAATGTGCAGCCTATAACGCCTTGTGTACTGAAGGCCCTCTAGTCTTTGTGTGGAGACCCACTTGTTGATCAAAGTTTCAACCAGGGTCTGTGCCTGCAGACAAGGGAGTGCTAACATGCCTGAGAAAACGTTCGTTATATTTAGTGTATAATGAGAGCCCTTTTCGTTTCAACACTGGTTTTATTTTTCCTTTCGTTTTTTTTCTTCTTAATTTCCTCTCTTTTTATATATTTTAGAATTTAAGAAATCATAGGGGCTGTCTCCCCTTGCCCCTGCTACATGACACATCCCTGCCTCAGCTCTATTTATACAATCAAAGTCATATCACCCTGCCCAAACACAATGGAATTAAGGCGACAAATGATTACCACAAAAGTTAGTGAAATGTAATTACATCGTTTCTTATATGATTAATGATTATGAATTGCAATTTATGATTAAAATGTATAAGACTGAAAGAAGAAATAATAAAGCTATATATCTAACTTCCCTTATACTAGATTAGGTATTGGTAACGTTATGATTAACCATTCTATGATTAATGAAAAGGTTTGTATGTTTACGGTGTATGGACAAAGACAGGTGGATACAGAATAAAGGCGTAATAAAAAAAAGTGACAATAATGGTCAATAAGCAATGAATAACGATATCTTATTCCCAAAACCTCCAAATAATTATGAAATAAACTCATTAGTTAAATTCGCATTGATTGATCAGTCTCGCTTATGTGAACTGAAATGAATTAAGTCAGCTATAACTGATTATGAAATTCATATAATTTCATCACTGAGAATAACGTTTTTTTATACGAATTCGTATATATCGGCAGATCTAATCGAATGGAAATATGGTTGATTGTAAAGACATGACAGAGACAGCAGTTTATAGTACACATGGATGTCTATTTCAGAACGAACAGACGGCGACAAAAAATGACCTTCATGCGTTAACATTTATCAGGAGCACGCGCGCAAAATAAAACTACAAAGAAACGAAAGGGAAGAAAGGGGACAAACTAATAAGCAGCGCTCATTATGACGGGGTCTAAACAAATCATTGTTTTTATCATTACAGTGTGGCTATGATTTAAAAAAAATTACTGAAATAAACACAAGTGGGGGTTCATAGATTGATTAACATTCTGAAGGTTCACTTTTTTCCTTTCGTCTATATAAAATTACAACGAAGCAAATAATTTTTGCCCACAGCTCCCCACACTGCAAAAACTGTGGTGTTGACTCTAACACCAGCCCGGAATCTATATATGTCCACACCAGAAAAGTATTAAAACAACACCAGTTTGGAATCAAATCGATGCTGTTTTGATACTAATTGGTGTTGTATAAACACCTATCTGGTGTTATACCAAAACGAAACTGGTGTTGTTTAACACTTCTCCGGTGTGGACATAATAGATTCCGAGCTGGTGTTAAATCAACACCAGAGTTTTTGCAGTGCACCAAACATAATCAGAGCCACTATAGCTGGTCTTCCAACATGCGTTAATCATCATTCTCCATTCGATTATGACAAACGCCTGACAAGAAGACTGAAGGTTCTTTGGGATAACTCTGTCGGGAATCGAACCCTCGACCTTCCGCTAACGAAACTGGTGTTGTGCTACTGAGCCGCCATGTCCTATATTGCTTGATAGGAGATTATATAATACCGTTTCAAACCACTCCTCAATCATTCGCTAAAAGGGATCTGTTGTGGCATTAAGCCCAATCTCGTATTTTTTTCAATAATCTATCAATTAATCAATAATTCTAAGGAAGCTAAACAAAAAAATATATATATCTACCAACTTTAACTTTCTCTTAGACTTTCAGATTAGATATCACACTGTTATAGCACATCCGAGGGCAATGTTTAATATATTTTCTATTACCTGATGCAAGAGTATAGTTACCACATTGTTCTTTATAATAACCCTTTAAGCACAATTTAAGCAATGAATATAAAAAACATACAGACAAAGATTAGGCCTATGTCCTGAATTTTTTAGCACTGTTTTACGCGCTCCCTAACATGTCCAAGCTCCGCCCAGTTATCGTCAGTGCTGATCGGTAGCATGTCCATTCAGAGGGAATAGCGACTTTGTATCCATTGCACAGATAATGTTGTAAGGGGTGGTCAATCATGATAAAGGCATGTTCAGACGTGGTGATCTTTCACCTCTGCTGATTGATAACTACATCCATATCCATTGACGATAGCGTCTGAAAGGAGAAAAGTAGGCTTAAAGTAATTCGAATCTTGTATCGGATTTCAATATTGTTCGGGAAGGGTCTATCTGATCCACATTCACAAAAAGAGTTGCAAATCAAAAATAACTCTAAAAATAAAAATTCACGTGATTTTAAACCAATCACAACAGCTGATAAGTTATTGTCTTCGATTTTCTGAGGGCCTTTTCACACGTGAATCTTGAATCATGATGATTGCTATTGTAATCGTGACTGTGATTAGCGTTCGTGATTTTAATCATGTTCTAGTTTGGTTTCACACGTGCTAAATATTCGTCATTAGCCTTATTTTTCACTGGAATCATTATCCAAATAAGGTTTTTTTCACCATGTGAAAGGGTGGTAATTTGCATCTAAACACAAATCTTTCTGAAACCTGCTTATGAAGTGATATGTATTATAAAGTACAAAAAACGCGTTTTATTCTAATGCTTTTCTTTCAAATAAGAAAGTGTGTTTCGCAATGTCCAAAACGAAAGTAAAACGTTGTACCGACAATCAGGAATAAAAATAGCGCCGTGTAACGTATACGAGGCAGGCCGGGCAAATGATGAAAAAAAGCGATGCCGTTTTTTATTTTTCCTCCCGTCGCTCCGTGGAAACCATGTCAAGAAAACAATTAATAATTGAAGAAGAAGGTAATTCAATGATGTGGATATCTGAGCATCGGAGAATAACATCCCCCAGATTTCAATTTAATCGAAAAATGAAGGTGCAAAACGGCGGGCTCTAGCGACGATATTGACAATGAAAACATTGCCTATGATACCAATACTACTGACTCCTGGAAGCTAAACTCATATCGCTATGATACACTGCGTGATTCAACTTCCTCCTCTTCGTCGGGATGCCTCGACAACTTCGCTTCCATATACTGGCGGGGGTGGGGGTTGGGGGTGGTCAGAAACCCCCAAACATTTTTACCCCAAAATACATAGGCCTATAACTGCATGAAAAATAATTGTAGTGTATTTCAAAGTGTTTAAAATTAATTCCTTGGCATCTTGTCGATTTTCTGATCATGATAGAAAAGGAGGCTTACGGGAGGGAGATGCCATTGCTCTCCCATTGTAGCCTACATAACTTACCTGACTTACTGCACATAAACATTATTGTCGGCATTTCGTGTTTTTATTATAATCTTAGGGACATCTGCGTCTCTGTTATTATTTTCTTAGCTTTGTGTATGTTTGTTTATGTTTTTTTTTCAAATTTTGGATGATGTAATACCGGTGGTAGGGCAACATTGAGCACTGTGTAGCATCATCAGAGTAAATTACCTTCGCAACTGCACCCTGAACAACGATTGAAGTGAACAGTATTTTTTTAATGCAATTTTGCACCCTTCAAATTCAAAACTGCATGGAAAAAAATGGTCTGGGTGCAACTTTGCACCCTTGGAAGCCCATTGCATCTTAAAGGGTGCAGCCGGCTAAATTTGGTACCTTTCAGAATGCAACTATGCCCTTTAGGAAAGGTGCAAATTTCAACCATGTTCACCTTCAGAACCCTTTTCACTTAAGGTGCAAGATGACTACAACCTAAAAGGGGCTGACACACGAATGTAATGACCAAATCCTGAATCCAACACTTTTTTCTATCCTAAACCTAACATTATACCCTATTGCAACCTTAACCTATATCTAAACGAAATAAACCCCGGAGCAATTATCGCCGGAGCAAATGTCGTGTCACCGCATCGGTTGGGTGCAAACTCTGAGCCTTTTTCTTATAAACATGTATTGTGAAAGAAGACCAATTTACTTTTCAGATTTTTATACCCTAAACAGGGGTTTATGTCTTGCATGGTTTTAAGAATCATTTCAAAATAAAATATTCTTTCTGCTTAACCTCCGATTTTTTATACCAATTAATCTGATAACCCCTGTTAAATTTTCACGTCTTTAATACCCAGTTAATGTGACACGCTCTTTATAAGCCTGGGGACGAAAGAAGGGCTTCGTAAACGCGATCCTAAATGAAAGCCCCCCCCCCCCCCCTCCGAGAATTATGCTTAAGTGATAGATCACATTCTTCAATTAAACACTTTGAAAATATAGGGAAGATCAAGCCAAAATCTGCATTTTCTGTCTTGAGAGAGATAAAACGGGGATGATTTTAAATGAGCGGAGGATAGCCTAAAGCGATAAATGAAAATTTTCTATTTCTGTTTTCTTAGTCGTAAGGGAATCCTCGTATCATTTGCATGTGGGCCTATTATGCATTCAATAAACGGATCGTATTGCATGTATTACAAGATCTGTTACTGAAATAATGAAAATGTGTGACTCTAAACAGGAATAGTCTCCATGAAATTCGCCATAAGGAATGGGATAAGAATAAACATGAATTGATGGTTGCCAACTTAAAACGACAATAACCCTAATAACGTGACGATAGAGGGGGAGAGAAACTATAATCAAGGGAATTACATATATTGCATAAGTATGGTTGATTGGATATAATGTGAGTTTAATACAAGATTCAATATTTGTTCCATGCCTGTGCTCACTTTGTGCGATAATTAAGTGCGTCTCTTTTAACGTTCCCCAGTGGGGAGTTGACTCTCACGAGCGTCACAGTCAGCGAGTCTCAACGGGCCCGTCGTGCCGGGGTGTTACTATACAGAAAAGGCATCCTATAAACTATCTCACCACCGCTTCTCTGTGCATGCGACATTTTGACACGTGTAGCTGCCTTATGATAATAATCCAGTCGCTCACTATCTGTCATCCAATTATAATTTATCTTATTCAATTTCAAATTCCTGTTACCTCTCGTTTCTCTTTTCTCCCCTTCTCTTAATGTTTCTTGATATGCGTTTGAAAATGCGGGAGAGGGTTTTTATAGATTCTATCACCTCCCAGTGCGCTCAAAGCGACTCCCTGTAGATATTAACACTGCGTCGCGATTTCGGTCGACATTTATAAATGGTTTTGGCGGGAAAACAATTTGTGATTATCATCAACTAGAATTCAAACCTATTATCATTATTTAATGAAATATGAGAATGTCTAAACATTGGAAGCTTAAACTGACCTCAAATTTAATATGAAATTAATGAAGGTGCGTTAGGATTTTTTTTTCTAAACGTCTATGGTGACGCTTATTTTTAAATGCTTGTTCATTGAAGGGCAAGTCCACCACAACAAAAAGTTTATTTTTATAAAAAGAAAACAAAATTCTTAAATACATAACGCTGAAAATTTCATCAAAATTGGATGTATAAAAAGAAAACGGTTATGACATTTTAAAGTTTTACTTATTTTTAAAAGGCAGTTATATGCACAACTCATTGATATGCAATGGAATAATCCCCTATCACTATCTCTTTAGGTTTTTTATTACATGAAATGCGGTATAAAAATATTTCGATTATCTCCACATTGTCATGTGACATCATCAACTCTCTCATTTGCATATCACTGAGTTGTGCATATAACTGTTTGGTGAAAAATAAGAGAGACTTTGAAAGACATAACCTTCTTATTTTACATCCGATTTTGATGAAATCTTCAGCGTTGTGCTCGTTTGATATTTCTCTCTTCATTCATATCAAATTTTTGTTACGGTTTACTTAACCTTTAATGAGTGATGAGCAATAATGTTCGACCATGAAGATACTTATTCAACCAAGATGCTAAGTCATGTAAGTAGTCCAAATCGCAGTATACGTGATAGTTGGTGTGTGTGTGTGTGTGTGTCTGTGGTTGTGCGCGCGTGCGTATGGTGGGTTTGTGGGTGTGTGTGTGTGTGGTGGTGAGTGCGTTTGAGTGTTTGGCAGAGGCGTAGACAGCGGGATAAGAGGAAGAATGCACCTCCTTAAGTTTCCACGTACAATCTTTCCCCTTAAGGTTTCAAGATAGAAAAAAAATATTTAAAAAGATAAAATAAAAATAAGTGCAGAGTTTGAGCTTTCTGATAATATAAATAGTATTTGTGCCCAAAACAAAAATTTTGCACAATTTGCAATAGAAAACAGAGGAGGAAAATTCTCTTTGAGGCATCTTTTCAGGCCTGATATTCACTTATTTATCAAAATATTTCATTAAAAAAACATTATAAAAGAGCTACATTTACTCTTTCCTATGGTACAAAAATTATAAATTGTACTTGAAGAGAAAGTGGTTAAATTCTCTGAGAAAGAAAGTCCCAAAATCATGAGATTTTGCAGGGATATGATTTCAGCCATGAGAGGACTTGTATAAATCTTGCTCATTTGCTCATTAGCTTATAGGGACCTACAGAATGACTGAGAATGAATGCTTGTAAGCAAGCAACCAGAGGACATAAGGTTTAAGGTCCTCTCCGAGCATGCCGAGGTAATGAGGATAAATGCCTTAGCAAATGGCACTAGTGTACCAAGTGGGAATCGAACCCGGGTCACCGGAATCCAAACTCCCAGTTCTACCGACTTAGTTATATCACGTCTCATTGGAATGGAATATCCCCAATGCACGCCCGCAAGCACACATAATACACAATCTTTTTTATTAATAGATTAGTGATACAACAGTGATATTAATAGTGATCTGATACAACTATCGTGATTTATAAACCGGTTCATCAGTTATCAAAATCGGTTAACATAATGAAAAACAAAGGGAAATTGAAAGTGTGTTTGAGTAGGAGTGCGGGTGTGTGTGTGCGTGGGGGATATTCCATTCCAAGGAGGCGTGATAGCTCAGTCGGTTTAGCGGTGGTTTCGGATTTCGGTGACTACCAATGAAGTAAATAAGAGGGGTAAAAGTTTTGTCTTGTTCTGACAAGGAAGATAAGTGAGGGAGGTATCGGAATTAAAAAAAAACAGAGTTTAACATGCACAAGGTCATGATCAAGATGGCTCCACTGAAAAGGCTTTGCCTTTCTAGCTCTCTGCTCATTCTTCTTAAGTTTTTTTCTCGGTATTTCCATGTCATGATCAATACTGTACTTTAATGATTTTCTTTTAAAATAACTTTGAATGTACTCTGCTTTGTAGGTAATTTTTACATCAGTGTATTTTATGATGAATGGAATAAATACGACCAATGAAAATACAATTCGATTCAATCATGAACAAACGTATTATGGTGACACAGAAAGATGATACAAATAGAGAAGGCGCAAAGAGACAAGAAGGCAGAAAGGGTGAACATTGAAAAGTGGCGAAAGAAAAAAGACGACTGTGATTATGGAAATGAGATAGACAGAGGTGGGGAGGGAGGGAGTGGGAATCTGCATCAAGTCCTGGGCCTATAGGTCCGGAATTAACTCTCGGACATACGGATAGACACTAACCGACAGCAGACATAATACACCGACACATAATAAGACACATACATGCAACATACACTGTACACATCCAGACGCCAGAGTACAGACGAACAGACGCACGAACAAAACAATAAAAGTGGTTTCAAGATTGATAACCAACTCTCTGGTCTGATGGTGAAGCGAACGTGATTTCTTTAAAAAAAATAAGAAGAAGAAAAGAAAGAAGAGGAGAGAGAATCACAGAGAAGATCTCTTAAAAGTCAAATGAAGACAAAATCACGGCATGGCAGAGTGTTCAAGTACGGGATGAGATTGGTTGAGTGAATTAGACTTGGAAATGAGTAGAGAGGGCGAAAATATAGTTGTAGGTATTTGGTGAGCCAGTTGATGAAGTACCCCCCGTATGATCGGCGAAGCGCTGGGCTCGCTTCGCACACCTGAGGGGCGGATATGTGATACATGACTTCTGCGTCATATAATACAGCCGTCGTTCATCATTTTGTTCTTACTTCTCACTTTCTGGCCAGATTAAACCTTTATCGATACACATCAGTCCTGGATATTCACTTTTTTTCTCCAATTATTTTTTCTCTGAAGGCGAGAGGGTGTGTTGATGATCTGGGAAGATGGAAATAAGCGGTGAATCTTTATAATTATCTTCTCTCGAATTTTAATGGAATCGAGCTTGCGAAGAGTGCGTCGCTTTGCGTGTGCTCAATGCGCACATAATGCCTTAACGTGCTTTGCAAAGTAGCACTCTTGATATGTGATTGGATAGAAAATGTTGTTCATATTCGTACTTCTTTGTTAAAATGATTTAAAAAATCAATTATTTTTTTCTTTCACTTAGGCAGACCTTTCAGATCTGGAACAATGGCTTATGATCTCCACGAAATGTAGGCCTACAAAAATAAAGCTCGTAAAATAAATAGCATACTGTAGAAAACTTTATAATTTTGTGCTTTTTAATTGTTGGCACAATAATGATTTTTAATAAGTGGTAAAACTGAAGAAAGAGAACGAAATGAATTAAAAGCGAAAAGTTACAAGATATTGGCGACGACCCGGCAGAAGCGTGAGAAATCTTTGGTGGTAGATAGAAAGAAGAGGTTGGTGGATGGAGGACTCGGTATACCTTGTCAGCTAACCCCTTAGGGTGCATGCATCCCTTGCTTAGCCCAGCCTCCGGGGGATACCGGGGAAACAATTCCGCATCCAATTCCTGATGGAAACAAATTCATGAGAAGACAGATTGAGGAGACAATAACATCAAGCCCCTACACCACTGTGCAAATACACGCCGAATTGAAATTGGCATCGAGGCGAGAAAATTTATTAAGAGGACTCGGGCAGACTATGCATTTTATGAATGTGTAAAGTGATAAATTTGGCGCGTTTTTGCCGAGTGATACTTCTTCGAACGTGGTGGGGAATTAAAGTCCGTCGCGATTGCCCTCATTTTCTTAGGTCGTCTCTCTCTCTTTATCTTTCCCTCTTTCTTATCATCCTTTCATGCTTTTTGGTTGTGTCTCTGCTCCTCAGTGCATGGGTTCCCATCCATCTTTGCCCATAGTTTTACACCTTGTTCGCTCTATGACGTGACAATATACTAGGTGTGAACACTATGAATAATAGAGAAGTCTTCTTCGCTACCCCCGTCCCCTCCTGAATTTACAAGAATGAGGATGATAATGATGAAGAAGAAAAAGAAAGCAAGAAGAAGGAAAAATGAATATAAGGGAGAGGGGGAAAAAGAAGGGAGGAGGAGGGATCGACGAAAAGAAAGTACATACTGAGTATAATGTGAGAGGGGACAAAATGAAACGATTATAAATCAGATGACGAAGATGAAGAAGTGAGGAGTGGGAATTGTTTGGAAGGAAATTTAATTTCAGTGAGGTAGCGTTTCACAAAATGTCATCGAATCATGTTAACCCAAAATCTCAGTAGTGCGATTCGCTCTCACTTTTTTTTTCTTCGCGCTCTTTCGCTGTCGTCTGACGATCGCTCGACGCGCGTAAATAATGACTCGAGATATCCTTGTCGTGGTGTCCAAGTTTTGTTTGAAGTCACAGCGAATCGTTTCGGTCGTTATTTACTCAAAATGGGGACATTAATTATGTTGACCTATGAAATATTTGCCCTCCTTTGCCAATGCCCCCTGTGTAAATCAGACACTTACATACTTCAATATCACTGAACGGATTTTACAATGTTTCATTTATCTTGCGGCATATTGACTCCTTAGAAATCTAGAATAGCAAAGGAATTTTCTCGAAATGAATTTCAGTCTCTTTATATGAAAACGTAAGGTATAACTCTATCATAATTCATTTTATTTAGGTCATATCAGAGTAAAACTTGATCATGGGGTATTTTTCTTTACCTTTATTGCGCAAAATTTTTATTGAATTTGGCGCATAGAATGTGGCGTCGCCAGACGTTTAGCAAGATAAACCACCATAAAAAATAATGTCTTTAATAAAAATATTTAAAGATTAAAAGTGTGAAAAAGATGCTCGGACAAAAGTATAATTTCCCCATCCTTGATATTCATCCATCTATTCAAACTTCATAATGACACCCACCACTCCCCCCCCACACACACACACATACTCACATACACTTCAAATAAAGATATATTAGAATGTATCTTTAATTACTACTTTCTTGTTTGTTTGTTTGAAGGTTGCAATACGGCCTCCCCAGCGAAACAAATCACACCGGTGATACGTCGATGTTCGGCCTTTTTTTTCGGTCTGAAGCCGGTTAGGTTAGTGTGACTTGAATATAAACCTATATGTGACATTAAAACTATTTGAATTGGGTTTGAGATCACCATGCAATCGGGTCGCTGGATTTCGTCATTACTTTATTTGTATTACTCAGTGACCACTATAAGATGGAGTTTCGTTTAACTATTCCCTTTTACTGGATTCCCTTTACACTTACTTCTGCGTCCTCGTGCTCTCACTAAATTATTTGGACAGTAGAAGATCAAAAAGTGAGGGGTTATTCCGCCCCCCCCCCCCTCCCGTCACCTCCTTCCCTTTTACTAACGATTCTATTGGTCGAAGCTTGTCCTCTCACCTTGGATGAAACCTGCATCCTGTACTGAAATTATATACTCTTAATTGGGTAAAAGTAGAATATCTGTAATGTTTATGTGTCTTTAGGTTTTTTAAGTTAAAATGAAATATTTGATAGAGGCTAGACGAGCTAGAGATGACGTCATTTTTCTTTCTCAATTAAATTACAGGGGTATATCATGTATATCAACGACAGAAATCTTTTTATATTCTTGTTTATTCCATTTCGTCCTGTTCTTCTCTTTTTTCGTATTCTATCTTTCTTTTTCACTAGATGGAAATTCATATAGGGGGTATCGCTCATGTCCCCAACGTAGTACCAACCCTATCAACAACAGTAAATATTTAAGAGGTAAGAATAAGGGTAATAGGTTTCGAATCGTTTTTTAAAGGATACTGTTTTTTCCGTTGTCTATAAAGAGGGGGGTGTCACTCGTCTGATATGACGACACTAATTGAAGTAGTTTGTCAAATAAATTGGGACAGGAGATTGCCAACAGATCATCACAAACTGATTTGTAAAAGAATAAAATAGGCATTGCTCATCTTCACTCAAAATAATGGCAAGAGGGAGAGGTAGGGGGTGGGCGAAGGGGGTGGAGGGGGAGATGGCAGAGGTCCTTACAAAGAAAATGTGTTAATGAGTGAAGATTGAAAGTATTATTCCAGTGGATATAGAAAAGGAGAGGTGGTTTTGACGGACATGGAGTGAGAGTGTCGAAAATAAAATACAAATGAGAAAAAAGGGGATAAAAGAAATAATTACAGAAAGAAAGAAGGAAATGACTATTGGAGAGAAGAGGAAGATGAATTGACAATGAAGGACCAGAAGAAGAACATAAAAACTACTAAAAAAACAAAGAAAAAATAAACTAACAAAGTAGAAAATGCAAGAATGCAAATGGGGTTAACAAAAATATGGAAGCACACCCATGCAACAAAAATAGAAAGTTTTTATTTGTTAATTTTATTTATTATTTCACATGCCACAAAAACATGCATCTTCAGCTAATGAGAAAGAAAATAATGACAATAATGCATTTCTAGACATAGGATCCCAGAAAAAAATAACGATTAAAAAAACGTCAAGCTGTCAAGAGTACAGAAAAGAAACGAAAAAAAAAAGAAATGACAAATCAGACTTAGGAAAAGAAAGTGTTTATAATTTTGATAATTGGAATTGATGGTTCAAAAATGGTGAGCGGTGGGGAAAGAGAGAAGGGAAATTTTGCCTGACATAATATAGATGGAAAACTTTCCACAATGAAAAAAAAAACCCACCATAGTCGGACAATAATGATAGCATTCTAACATGAAGAAGAGTGGGAATGGGGTACATGGAGGAGAGGAGATGGAATAGGGAGAGAAGGGGTAGACGGATAGAGGGGTAAAAGAATCAGTTGGTTCGGGGGGAAAGGAGGTGACATAACTGGGTTTGGGGTTTGATGAGGCTTCGTGGAAGGTGTGATGTACTTGGGATGTCCTGACAGTCATGACTGATGCAGGCTGCGTCTCGGGGAAACCAAATTGGCAATCATTGCCTCGAGATATCGCCACCTCGTAGCCGAATACAAATCACTTCTACAACAGAATATCGCATTCAATTATTATTTTATAGATGCATGCCTCCAATATGAAAATGGAGGGACCATTATTCGAGCGGGGGAGAGAGAAGGGGGAGATGTAGTGATGAGAGGAAGTTAATTCAAGTAAGAGAGATATCAGAGTAAGAGAAGAAAGGAGTGAGAATATAAAATGCAGATGAAATAACGTTTATTGTTTGTTCATAACATAAACAAAATGACATACCTACGATAGACATGATAGAAACAATATTTATCGGCATGCATACTACCATGTTACATGTCCTAACAAATAACACAACCCCCCCCCCCCCCCCCCTCTCTCACTCCATCCTCCTACTCTCTTATACCACTAAACAGCAACTAAATTAAATTTCCTCAGGGAAAACGAAGTAATTACCGGAGTAAATATTAATAAATTCTTAATGTGATCAGAAAACAATGGGAAATGAAATCATGAATAATGTTTATTGGTCTGTTCTGTATACATTGTATAATATATGTAAACAAAAAAAGATCGTATGTTCCTATGTACACAAACAATGGTGAAAAATAGTTGTTGATTAATTAGCACGCACTCCTTATCCCCTAATGCTAATTCGCTGTCGGAGAGTGTTGATTTATTCATTATTCCTTTTCCCTGTTTACAAAATCCTGACTGCAAGAACTTGGCAATAAGAAGAAAAGAATTTTGATGAAGAAGCGGAGGAAATGGCAGACGTTTGCATGATTATTATCAATTCATGTCTGATGAAAAATGTTAAAGCCAGTTTCAATTTCATCAATTCTGGATTATTTATTTAAAAAGATGTCGTTGAGAACCGCTAATCCATCGTTCAAGAAAATTCATCAATTCCGCTTCCATTTCGCTACCAGGATCTAGCAACGACGAATCAAATGACAGATGTGAAGCCTGTTTATTTTAAGTTAGGTGAGGGAGCCATTTATAAAATGACAAAATCAAATATTTTTTAACTCACTCGGGAAAACTATATTATTACATTATGGCCCAATGAAGTATGCAGCAATTTATGTACATTGAAATGAAGAAAAAAAATAAAGATTGACAAAAATGTGGCCCTCGCTCAAGAGATATCACGTTTGTCTCTTTATCTTTTTATAATGTTCAAGTTCGATGAATAAAGTGTTCCTTTGCAGATTATATGCAAGTTTCGGAAATTTTAGACTCCGATTTAGGAAGTGTTCCGTTGTCTCACAATGTTTTCATTTTGTTTCCCTTGTATTTTATTGTGGTATTACTATCAAAATATAGTGGTTCTTCTTTTTAGAATGTGGTTCGCATTTGCGCCAACGCATCGTCCCCAGCCGTATTTATTCATTTAAAATAAACATTCATTTTCTTCCATTTCCACAAAATACTGTTTTTCATCATAGATTATATACAATATCATTTTCATAAAAAAATATAACTATATAACAGATTTGTTAACAGAATGATTTCTTTCAATTAGTTACATAGTTAGCGAGGCGAGTTGGATATCACAAACCCCCCCCCCCCCCACCACACTCATTTGAAATGAACACATTACTTAATTACATTTATGTCACTCGTGTACGTCGTCAGAGAAAAGGCACTGTTTATATTACTCAATACGATAATTATTTCATATATTTTTGTAAAAGAGATTTGTATTAAGATGAGACACCGACAGCAAACTGTAAATGTTAATAGATTCAATGGATAAATTATTCTTTAACTTAGCCTATATATGCGGTGGTTCATTTACATAATTATTCTGCATGAATTATAGTTCAGATTTTAATCCATCATTTTTTTTGAAAGCCAACTAATCACTCAAACCAACTTTCATCCGTTTTGTGTGAAAACAAAAACAATTTACTAAGGTCTTACTACTTAATTGAAAAAAATTATTGTTCTTCAAAGATTTCATGTTGTATTAAGAGTAGTTAAATGAACCTTTACGAACATGAATCCTCTGTAATTTATCATATTTTTTATAATAATTACCTTCTCCAATTGGATTTATTTAATATTTTTTATAGCTCCTATCCATTCATTTTCCCGTTTCCTTCATAAACAACAATTTTTCTAAAAACAAATATGGTCGAGTTGCATTCGTTTGTCTCTTGTCCTACTTCTTCTATCACTTTTCAAGGACTTACGGTCCCTTTATTTCTTTTTAAGAACCCCACATGTTACTACCTGTCTCCCATCGGAAACTCCCTCCACCAAAATGTTTAGCTGTACAGCATTTCGGGTCATTATCGGCCAAGATTATAAGCCTGTTTCCCCCCGTTCACTCACCGAGCCCCCCTCTTGGTCTCTCGCGTTCGATCTCGCGCTAGAGCTGCATGACCGCGGGCGATCCAGTGCTAGTCAAATACAACACTCGGCAAGATGATACCGTCACAAACGACTTCTCATATCCTTACTTGCTTCCCTCTTTTCCATTTCCGTGCCAGATCCATCTAATAAAAATTCATGCCCTCTCCCAATTTAACTACCTTTTAATTCTCCCTTCCCCTCCATGGGCGCTGTTTAATTCCCGCCAACAGAATATTGGCCATTTTGTATTTGTTTGCACGCGATCTTGTGTCTTATGTTGTTCTATGATCGGTGTGTCGCCCCCATGCCCCAGCAGTATCTTTCTCCTATTCATTATACACAGAAAGCTCTTAGAGGTCCCCGGGGTGCTGGTGAGACGGATAAATCGAATACGGGGGGGGGGGGGGTATTGACATTACCACTGGTTGGTAAAGAAACAAATTATACATGAAGTTGTCAACTTTGCTTGATGGGTCACTTAATAATGATATTACCCCAGAGCTATAAATTTGATTGGAAGATGTGTAATTTGCTTTGTTATTCAATTCATATTGCACTACAAAAGGCCTCTTGAGGCATCGTTCGGTTTATAATTAACTGATAGTTCATTGCAAGATCAAAATGTAATAATAAGGCGGATTGATTGCATTAGACATCAAGTTTGCTTCCACAATATGATTGTATATTTATTTTTTTTAATAACCGGGATGTTTTATTAATAATTATTTTGTTTCAGTGTGAAGGAAATTAACTCGTTGAATACTGATTCTTATTAAAGTTTTTTGAAGTTCACTTTCCAATTTTTGCATTTTTTGATATACATGGTTTTTATTCAAATCTTCTGTTAATCAACTATTTCTTTCAAATTGTAATGTTTTTTCTTGAATACAGTGTTCAGCTCAGCACCAAGTCGTAGCTTTGGAGATATATTGCAGAATCAAACAATACTTTTATCTTGTTGAATTTGTTGAGTTGTAGCATATTCATTACTCCTTTTTATTCTGTTTTTCTTTTCCATTTGTATCGAGTAAAGCTTGTGAATATATAGCTTGACATCCATTAAATTATCTCTTCTTGAGTGAACATTGAAAGTCATCATCCTATTTATATTCCGCGCCTTCTACTCGGGAAATCGAATTCAGCAGCCGGAGCAAATCTCCGCCCGGGGCAACTCCTAACACCTTCCGTCAAAACGGTCGAGTTAATTGTGTGTGTGTATCCGGTATTAATACGCCCCGTGTAATAGGCTAATCAAAGCTTGTATCCACGGATAATGAAGGGCGACTCGAGGCCAATGATGCGGCGGTTGCTAGGGGGAGTGGTTAGCTGGCAACTGCAAATGTTCTTTGGACATAGGTGTCAGGTAATGGGTTTGATTTAATGTTAATGATGGACAGGTCGATAATGATGTCTCTTACAATAATACGTGGATGATGGCCAAAGGAAAAAAAAAGAGACTTGATAATGCGTATCCACATTGATGGTGATGATGATGATGATGATGATGATGATAATAATGCTGATGGAGGCTGCTGCTGCTGCTGATGATGATGATGGTGATGATTACCATACCAATGGTTGTAAAGGCGATTAAAGTGTTGAAAAAGACATGATGTGACTTGATGATGGTGATCAACTACTATTTCTACATCTACTGTTACTATTTCCACATCTACTGTTACTATTTCCACATCTACTGTTACTATTTCTACATCTACTCTTACTATTTCTACATCTACTGTTACTATTTCTACATCTACTGTTACTATTTCCACATCTACTGTTAGTATTTCAACATCATCTGTTACTATTTCTACATCTACTGTTACTATTTCTACATCTACTGTTACTATTTTTCATTTACTGCTACTATTTCTACATCTACTGTTACTATTTCCACATCTACTGTTACTATTTCTACATCTACTGTTACTATTTCCACATCTACTGTTACTATTTCCACATCTACTGTTACTATTTCTACATCTACTGTTACTATTTCTACATCTACTGTTACTATTTCTACATCTACTGTTACTATTTCCACATCTACTGTTACTATTTCAAAATCATCTGTTACTATTTCTACATCTACTGTTACTATTTCTACATCTACTGTTACTATTTCCACATCTACTGTTACTATTTCAAAATCATCTGTTACTATTTCTACATCTACTGTTACTATTTTTCATTTACTGTTACTATTTCAAAATCATCTGTTACTATTTCTACATCTACTGTTACTATTTTTCATTTACTGCTTCTATTTCTACATTTACTGTTACTATTTCTAAATCGTCTGTTCCCATTTCTTCATCGTCTGTTCCCATTTCTTCATTTACTGCTGCTATTTCTACATCTAATGTTACTATTTCTACATCTACTGTTACTATTTCTATATGTACTGTTACTATTTATTCATTTACTGCTGCTATTTCTACATCTACTGTTACTATATATATATCTACTGTTAACATTTCTACATCTACTGGCACTTTTTCTATATTTATTTCCACTGTTACTATTCCTTCATTTACTGCTACTATTTATACATTTAATGTGACGATATATTTCTACATCTAATGTTAGTATTTCTACATCTATTGTTTCTATTTCTACATCTACTTTTACTATTTCTACATCTACTGTTACTATTTCCACATCTACTGTTACTATTTCCACATCTACTGTTACTATTTCTACATCTACTGTTACTATTTCTACATCTACTGTTACTATTTCTACATCTACTGTTACTATTTCTACATCTACTTTTACTATTTCTACATCTACTGTTACTATTTCCACATCTACTGTTACTATTTCCACATCTACTGTTACTATTTCCACATCTACTGTTACTATTTCCACATCTACTGTTACTATTTCTACATCTACTTTTACTATTTCTACATCTACTGTTACTATTTCCACATCTACTGTTACTATTTCCACATCTACTGTTACTATTTCTACATCTACTGTTACTATTTCTACATCTACTGTTACTATTTCTACATCTACTGTTACTATTTCTACATCTACTTTTACTATTTCTAAATCTACTGTTACTATTTCTACATCTAATGTTACTATTTCTACATCTACTGTTACTATTTCCACATCTACTGTTACTATTTCTACATCTACTGTTACTATTTCTACATCTACTGTTACTATTTCTACATCTACTGTTACTATTTTCTACATCTACTGTTACTATTTCTACATCTAATGTTACTATTTCTACGTCTACTGTTACTATGTATTCATCTACTGTTACTATTTTTGAACATCATCTGTTACTATTTCTACATCTACTGTTACTATTTCTACATCTTATGTTATTATTCATTCATTTACTGCTGCTATTTCTACATCTACTGTAAGTATATGTACATCTAATGTTACAATTTCTACTTCTACTGTTACACTATTTCACTATTTCTTAATCTACTGTTCTACATCTACTGTTACTATTCATTCATTTACTGCTGCTATTTCTGCATTTACTGCTGCTATTTCTGCAGCTACTATTTCTATATCTACTGTTACTATTTCTACATCTACTGTTACTATTCCTACATCTAATGTTACTATTTCTACATCTACTGTTACTATTTCTACATCTAATGTTACTATTTCTACGTCTGCTGTTACTATATATTCATCTACTGTTACTATTTCAACATCATCTGTTACTATTTCTACATCTACTGTTATTATTCATTCATTTACTGCTGCTATTTCTACATCTACTGTTACTATTTCTACATCTACTGTCACTATTTCTATATGTACTGTTACTATTTATTCATTTACTGCTGCTATTTCTACATTTACTGTTACTATATATATATCTACTGTTAATATTTCTACATCTACTGTTACTATTTCTACATCCACTGTTGCTATTTCTTAATTTACTGTTACTATTTCTACATCTACTGGCACTTTTTCTATATCTATTTCCACTGTTACTATTCCTTCATTAACTGCCACTATTTATACACCTAAAGTTACTATTACTACATCTATTCTTACTATTTCTACATCTGTTAGTTTTTCTACATCTAATGTTACTATTTCTACATCGATTGTAATTTATCATATATCGTCATATTACACTATTGCACATTTTTACTATCTCTACATCTAATGTTACTATTTCTACATCTACTCTTACTATTTCTACATCTATTTTTACTATTTCTAAATCTACTGTTACTGTTTCTACATCTAATGTTACTATTTCTACATCGATTGTAATTTATCATATATCGTCATATTACACTATTGCACATTTTTACTATCTC